>NW_028319552.1:115000-415000 GCF_062004578.1 Staurois parvus
ACTGCAGTCAGTACATTGTATCTGTAACTGAGATTTTATGATCATATAAAATAACCCCTGGAAGTCCCAGTTGGAGGGGGGTCTGTGTGGGGAGGGGGAGAACGGTGTTTGGGTTTGGTGGACAGGCCATCTCAGGCTTTGAGCGGAGAAGTATTTGGAGACTATTGCCATTTAGAAAGGGTGGGCCTCCTCCATTCACACCAGGCCTCTGCGCTCATTGTGAAGGATGAGCCCTTGCAGCCCCCCACCCTCATTGTATGGCCCGGAGAAACCCGCCATTGTAGAGGTGTTCAGGCAGCTTCACACACAGGCCTGAGGGCCCTCCAGACACGGCTCTTCACCAAACTGTTTGCTAAATTATACCTTTTCATGGAAGCCCTCCAGAGGTTGCCGTGTGCTGGGCTTAGCACAACACTATTCACGGGTAACACAATAAAAGGGAGAGAGAGAGGAGGGTAAGAGGGGGATAGACAGGGGAGAAAAGGCAAGAGAGAGAAGAAAGGGGAGAGGAAATGAGGAATACTAGAGAAAGAAGGGAAGACACAAGAGAGTGAAGAGCAGGATAGAAGAGAAAGAAGAGAAAATGGAAGAGAAGAGGGAAAGAGTGTGGGGAGGAAATAGAGCGAGAGATCATGGTGGAGAGAGAAGAGAAGACAGAAGAGGGAGAGAGTGAATAGCAGGATAGCAGGGAAGGCGAGAGAGGGAAGGGAGAAAAGGGAGCGAGAGATCATAGGGTAGAGAGAGAAGGGAAGACTGAAGAAAAAAGGAATAAAGGGAGAGATAGAAGAAAATGGGAAGAGAAGGCAGAAGAGAAGAGGAAGAAGGAGAGAAAGAGAGAGAAAGCGTAGAGAGAAGGAAAGACAAAAGAGAAGAGGGAGAGAGGGAAAAAGTGAAGAGAGGGATGGAAGCAAGAGAGAAGAGAAGACAGAAGAGAAAATGGAGAAAAGGCAAGGGAGAGAATGTAGGGAGAGATAGAAGAGAGAGAGAAGAGAAGATAAAGAAGAGGAGAGCGAGGGGGAAAGTATTGAGAGGAATAGTAGAGAGAAAAGGGAAGACTGAAGAGAAGAGGGAGAGAGTGAAAAGCGGGATAGAAGAGAGAGAAGGGAGAAAAGAGAGCAAGAGATCATAGGGTAGAGAGAGAAGTGAAGACAGAAGAGAAAAGGAATAAAGGGAGAGAATGTGTGGAGGGATATAAGAGAGAGAGAGAAGAGAAGGCAGAACAGGAAGAAGGAGAGAGAGAGGGAGAAAGCATAGAAAGGAGGGAAGACAAAAAAGAGAAGAGGGAGAAATGGAGAGGGAGAGAACATAGAGACAGAGAAAAGGACACATAGGGAAAGAAGACAAAAAGGAGAAAGCATAGAGAGGGAGAGGGAAAATAGCATTGAGAGTGATAGAAAAGAGTGAGAGAAAAAGAAAAAGAGAAGAGAAAGGGAGATAGCATAGAGAGGATTAGAAATAAGAGAGAGAAGGAAAGGAGAAGAGGATGAGAGAGAGAAAGCACAGAGTGATAAAGAAGAGACTGAGAGAAGGAAAGACAGAAAAGAAGAGGAAGAAGGAGAGAATGTAGAGAGGAACAGTAAAAAGAGAAGGGAAGACAGAAGAGAAGAGGGAGAGAGCATAGAGACAGAAGGGACATAGAAGAAGAAAGGGAGGGAACATACAGAAGAATAGAAGAAAGAAAAAGAAGGGAAGACAGAAGAGAAGAAGAAGAAAGGGAGAGGGAAAGAGAGCAAAAGAAAAGAGCACGAGAAAAGGGAATATGGAAGAGAAAAAGAAGAAAAGGAGAGCATAAGGAGGATTAGAAGAAAGAGATAGAGAGATACAAAGAAAAATAAAAGGAGAGATTGAGAGTAAAGATGGAGAGAACAGGGAAGACAGAAGAGAAAAGGAACAAAGGGAAAGGAAGAGAGCATAGAGAGGACTAGAAAAGAAAAGGAAGGACAGAATAAAAGAGGAAGAAAGAGAGAGGGGGAGAGTGAAGAGAGGGACAGGAGAGAGAGAGAGAGAAGGAAAGACAGAAGAGAGGGAGAAGGAGAAAACATAGAGATTGATAGACAAGAGAGAGAAGAGAAGAAGAAGAAAGGAAGAGAGCATAGAGAGGAAAAGAAGAAAAAGAGAGAATGGAAGAAGAGAAGAAGATTAAAAGGAGAGGGAGAGAGAGAGAGTATAAATGGATAGAAGAGAGAGAGGATGAAAAACAAGAGGAGAGGGAGAGATAGGAGAGAGAGAAAAGGGAAGACAGAAGAGATGAGGCAGAGGAAGAAAAGATGAGGGAAAGAGCATAGAGAGAGATACAAGAGAGAGGGAAAGGGAAGAGGAAGAATCCTAGCTGCCCTCGATGCTCGCCTTTCCCCTGCTCCCGCCACCACCAGGACCTGGACCCTCCAAGACAAGGGGCTTAAGGGGCAGCTGCTTTGGGCCCCACAACAAGGACTGGGCCCGTGGCAGCTGCCCCTTTTGCCCTATATTAAAGATGGCCCTGATTGTAAGAATGGGAGAGGGGGAGAGTGGGAGGAATAGGGAAAAGAGAAGGAAATACAGAAGGAGGAAGAAAAGAAGAGAGATCATAGACAGTAATAGAATACTGAAAGAAAGGACGAGAGAAAAGAACAGGAAGGGAGAGGGAGAGACTGTAGAGAGGGATAAAAGACAGAGAGAGAAGACTGAAGAAAAGAGGAAGAAAGGGAGATGGACAGAACAAAGAGAGGGGTTGAGGAGAGAGAGATTGGAAGACAGAAGAGAGAAGGAAAAAAGGAGAGCAAGTTTAGAGTGGAATAGAAGACAGAGAGGTAAAGATGGAAGAGAAATGGAAGAAAGGGAAAAGCGTTGAGATGGATAGAAGAGAAAGAAGGAAAGATAGCAGAGAGGAGGGAGAGAGCGTAGAGAGGGATAAAGTACAGAGAGAGATGGGAAGACAGAAGAGAAGAGGAAGAATGGGAGAAAGAGAGGGTTGATAGATGAAAGAAAGAGAAAGGAAGACAGAAGAGAATGAAAGGGAGAGGGAGAGAGTGCAGAGATGGATAGAAGACAGTAAAGGAAAGATGGAAGAGGCAGAAAGGGAGAGAGAGAAAGG
Source organism: Staurois parvus (assembly GCF_062004578.1). Lineage (NCBI taxonomy): Eukaryota > Metazoa > Chordata > Amphibia > Anura > Ranidae > Staurois > Staurois parvus. The sequence goes on from NW_028319552.1 coordinate 118,074, forward strand.
AAGAGACAAAAGAGAAGAGGGAGAGGGGAGAAGAGAGAGAGGGAGACGAGAGGAATAGAAGAGCAGGAAGGGAATGATAAGGGAGAGCAGGGAACGGGGAGAGAGCAAGGAAGGGAGAGACTACTTTGACAATAATAAAATGTATTTGGGCCTGCCAATAAAGCTTATTTGAAGTTTAGAGAGAGAATGGAAGATGGAGGGAGGAGAAGAAAGAGGAAAGCAGAGAGCTTAAAAATCAATAGAAGAGAGAGAAATGAAGGAAATAATTAGGGAGACAGTATGAAGAGAGATAATAAAGAGAAGAGAAAGAGGAGAGAAAAAGATGTAGGAAGAGATGAAAGGAAGAATGGAAGAACATGGAGTGAGTGAGAATAAAGAGCAAAATAGAAACAGAGAAATGGAGAAAGAAACTTGGGTAGGGAGAGGAGGAGAAGGAAAAATAAGATGAAGAAAAGGAAAAGAAAAAGAGAGAGAACATGCAGGGGGATAAAAGCAAAGGGGGAAGAGGGGGAGTGAGAGAAGGGAGGTGGAAGAGAATGGAGAGGGATACAGACAGAGGATGAGAGAACAAGGAGTTAGTGAAATAGAGAGAAGAGAAAAGCTGCAGGGGGAGAGGACGGGAAGGAAGGAAGAAGAGTGGGATACAGACGGGGAGAGGACGGGAAGGAAGGAAGAAGAGCGGGAAACAGACGGGGAGAGGACGGGAAGGAAGGAAGAAGAGTGGGATACAGACGGGGAGAGGACGGGAAGGAAGGAAGAAGAGCGGGATACAGACGGGGAGAGGACGGGAAGGAAGGAAGAAGAGCGGGATACAGACGGGGAGAGGACGGGAAGGAAGGAAGAAGAGCGGGATACAGACGGGGAGAGGACGGGAAGGAAGAAGAGCGGGATACAGATGGGGAGAGGACGGGCAGGAAGGAAGAAGAGGGGATACAGACGGGGAGAGGACGGGAAGGAAGGAAGAAGAGCGGGATACAGACGGGGAGAGGACGGGAAGGAAGGAAGAAGAGCGGGATACAGACGGGGAGAGGACGGGAAGGAAGGAAGAAGAGCGGGATACAGACGGGGAGAGGACGGGAAGGAAGAAGAGCGGGATACAGATGGGGAGAGGACGGGCAGGAAGGAAGAAGAGGGGATACAGACGGGGAGAGGACGGGAAGGAAGGAAGAAGAGTGGGATACGGACAAGGGGAGAGGACGGGAAGGAAGGAAGAAGAGAGAGATACGGACAGGGGGAGAGGATGGGAAAGAAGGAAGAAGAGAGGGATACAGATGGGGAGAGGACGGGAAGGAAGGAAGAAGAGAGGGATACAGGCAGGGGGAGAGGATGGGAAGGAATGAAGATGAGAGGGATACGGACAGGGGGAGAGGACAGGAAGGAAGGAAGAAGAGAGGGATACAGACAGGGGGAGAGGATGGGAAGGAAGGAAGGAAAAAGAGAGTGATATGGACAGGGGGAGAGGCGGGAGGGAAGGAAGGAAGGAAGGAAGAAGAGAGTGATACGGACAGGGGGAGAGGACGGGAAGGAAGGAAGGAAGAAGAGAGGGATATGGACAGGGGGAGAGGACGGGAAGGAAGGAAGAAGAGAGGGATACAGATGGGGAGAGGACGGGAAGGAAGAAGAGAGTGATACGGACAGGGGGAGAGGACGGGAGGGAAGGAAGGAAGAAGAGAGGGATATGGACAGGGGGAGAGGACAGGAAGGAAGGAAGAAGAGAGGGATACAGACGGGGAGAGGACAGGAAGGAAGGAAGAAGAGAGGGATACAGACAGGGGGAGAGGATAGGAAGGAAGAAGAGAGATAGAGAGGAGAATGAGAGCATGGAGGGATAAAATGGAGGAAACAACATGGCTGAGAGTGAGAGAAAGAACAGACAGAAAGGAAACAGAAAGAGGTGTAGAGGAAGCCAGGCATAGAAAAAGAGGGATCTGGGAAGAAATGAAGGCAAGAGAAGAGGGAATGAGAGAAAAGCAAAGGGATGGAGAGTACAAAAGGGAAGGAGAGAGACAGAGGAAGTGAAGGTGTAGAAGAAAGAAGAAGAGAGAGAAGGGAAAATGGGGAAGGGAAAAGAAAAGAAAAGCTGAAGGGGGCAGAATAAGAGAAAGCAAAGTCTATTGGGATCTAGGATGACTGTATCCAGGAATATATACATTAGTTCATAGGTATAGAGTGCAGAGCAGGCATGTGATAGGGAATATATAGTTCATATGTATACAGTGTAGTGTATATGGAATGGAATGTACAGGCAGTGAGCGGACAGTATAGTGTATATAGAATGTGGCATTTAAGTAGTGTACATATATAATACAGTTAGGTCCAAATATATTTGGACACAGGCACAATTTTCATACTTTTGGCGCTGTATGCCACCAGAATAAATTAAATCGAAACAATCCAAATGAATTTGAAGTGCAGACTTTCAGTTTTAATTCAAGGGATTGAACATAAATATCAAGTACAAATTTTAGGAACTGCAACCATTTTTATGCACAGTCCCTCCATTTTCAGGGGCTCAAATGTAATTGGACAAATTAATATAATCATAAATAAAATGTTCATTTGTAATTTTTTGTTGAGAATCCTTTACTGGCAATGACTGCCTGAAGTCTGGAACCCATGGACATGACCAAAGACTTGGTTTCCTCCTTTCTGATGCTTTGCCTGAAGTCTGGAACCCATGGACATCACCAAAGACTGGGTTTCCTCCGTTCTGATGCTTCGTCAGGCTCTAACTGCAGCTGTCTTCAGTTGTTCTTTGTGGGTCTTTCTGGCTTTAGTTTTGCCTTCAGCAAGTGAAATGCATGCTCAGTTGGGTTGAGATCAGGTGATGGACTCGGCCATTGCAGAATATTCCACTTCTTTTCCTTCAAAAGCTCCTGGGTTGCTTTTGCAGTGTGTTTTGGATCATTGTCCATCTGTACTGTGAAGCCCCATCCAATCAACTTTGCTGCATTTGGCTGAATCTGGGCTCACAGTATATCTGTAAACACGGCAGAATTCATCCGGCTGCTTCTATCTTCTGTCACATCATCAATAAACACCAATGACCCAGTGCCACTGGAAGCCACGCATGTCCATGTCATCACACTGCCTCCACCATGATTTACAGATGATGTTGTGTGCTTTGGATCATGAGCTGTTGCATGCCTTCTCCACACTTTTGTCTTCCCGTCATTCTGGTAGCTTCATCCATCCAAAGAATGATATTCCAGAACTGGTCCAGCTTTTTTAGATTTTTTTTGGCAAAGTCTAACCTGGTTTTTCTATTCTTCAGGCTTATGAATAGTTTGCACCTTGTGGTGAACCCTCTGTGTTTGCACCTTGTGGTGAACCCTCTGTATTTGCACCTTGTGGTGAACCCTCTGTGTTTGCACCTTGTGGTGAACCCTCTGTGTTTGCACCTTGTGGTGAACCCTCTGTATTTGCTCTCGTGAAGTCTTCTCGACTGTAGACTTTGACAATGATACGCCCCCCTCCTGGAGAGTGTCCTTCGCTTGTCTGGATGTTGTGAATGGGTTTTTACCATAGAGAGGATCCTGCGATCATCCACCACTGTTGTCTTCCATAGACGTCCATGCCTTTTTATGTTGCTGAGCTCACCAGTGCGTTCTTCTTTCCTCAGAATGTACCAAACTGTTGATTTGGCCACTCCTAATGTTGCTGGATCTCTCTGATAGATTTGTTTCGTATTTGAAGCCTTACAATGGCCTGTTTCACTTGCATGGACAGCTCCTTTCAACGCATGATGTAGGTTCACAGCAATAGATTCCAAATGCAAATTCGACACTTAGAGTCAACTCCAGACCTTTTACCTGCTTAATCCATGAATAAATAACAAAGGAGTAGCCCACACCTGGCCATGAAACAGTTTTTGATTCAATTGTCCAATTACTTTTGTCCCCTTGAAAAAGGTGGGATGGCTACTCTTAAGAGCTGTAATTCCTAACCCTTCCTCCAATTTGGATGTACATATCCTCAAATTAAACCTGAGAGTGTGCACTGTGTGCCCATATCCATTATATAACTATAGCTGGAATATGTGTTGGTAAATACCTGAAAAAATCTAAAATTGTGCTTGTGACCAAATATATATGGACCTAACTGTATATAGCCTGCAAATAGGGAATGCAATATGTAGGCAGGCAATGGACAGTGTATACACATTGTAGTATATAGGGAGTGTATAGGGAATGTAGTATATAGGCAGTGTACTGTATGCAGGAGGTAGTATATAGGGAGTGTATAGGGAATGTAGTATATAGGCAGTGTACTGTACACAGGAGGTAGTATATAGGGAATGTAGCATATAGGCAGTGTACTGTACGCAGGAGGTAGTATATAGGGAGTGTATAGTGAATGTAGTATATAGGCAGTGTACTGTACGCAGGAGGTAGTATATAGGGAGTGTATAGGGAATGTAGTATATAGGCAGTGTACTGTACGCAGGAGGTAGTATATAGGGAGTGTATAGGGAATGTAGTATATAGGCAGTGTACTGTACGCAGGAGGTAGTATATAGGGAGTGTATAGTGAATGTAGTATATAGGCAGTGTACTGTACACAGGAGGTAGTATATAGGGAGTGTATAGTGAATGTAGTATATAGGCAGTGTACTGTACACAGGAGGTAGTATATAGGGAGTGTATAGGGAATGTAGTATATAGGCAGTGTACTGTACGCAGGAGGTAGTATATAGGGAGTGTATAGGGAATGTAGTATATAGGCAGTGTACTGTACGCAGGAGGTAGTATATAGGGAGTGTATAGGGAATGTAGTATATAGGGAGTGTATAGGGAATGTAGTATATAGGCAGTGTACTGTACACAGGAGGTAGTATATAGGGAGTGTATAGGGAATGTAGTATTATTATACAGGATTTATATGGCGCCAACAGTTTGCTCAGCACTTTACAATATAAGGGAGACAATACAATTACAATACATTTCAGCACAGAAGAAATAGGAGGTTCCTGCTCATGGAGCTTACAATCTAAAGGAAGGGGGGGGTAGTAGTACAGGCAGTGTACTGTATACAGAAGGTAGTATATAGTTAGTGTATAGGGAATGTAGCATGTGAAGAGTGTTGGGTGTAGGCAGTCTGTGTAGAGAGGGGAGAGGGGGTGGTGAGTGACCCTCTCATACGGGTGAATGGTCTGCAGCCCCCCTGCTGACTCTGCATGGACTTCCAGCATCATCAGGGAAATTGGTGGGATTTGTCTGAGAAATCAGCTCTACTTGATCCAGTGGTTAGCTTCTCCATACACATTGCTGACCAATCCATAATTGTACTTTTCTGTATCCTCCCTGTAGAACAACCAGAGACCTGTCCCCTACCCCCTCTGTATATGGAGACCTGTCCTCTACCTCCCTCTGTATACAGAGACCTGTCCTCTACCCCCTCTGTATACAGAGACCTGTCCTCTACCCCCTCTGTATACAGAGACCTGTCCTCCACCCCCTCTGTATACAGAGACCTGTCCTCCACCCCCTCTGTATACAGAGACATGTCCTCTACCCCCTCTGTATACAGAGACCTGTCCTCTACCCCCTCTGTATACAGAGACCTGTCCTCTACCTCTCTCTGTATACAGAGACCTGCCCTCTACATCCCTCTGTATACAGAGACCTGTCCTCTACCTCCCTCTGTATACAGAGACCTGTCCTCTACCCCCTCTGTATACAGAGACCTGTCCTCCACCCCCTCTGTATACAGAGACCTGTCCTCTACCCCCTCTGTATACAGAGACCTGTCCTCCACCCCCTCTGTATACAGAGACCTGTCCTCCACCCCCTCTGTATACAGAGACCTGTCCTCCACCCCCTCTGTATACAGAGACCTGTCCTCTACCCCCCTCTGTATACAGAGACCTGTCCTCTACCTCTCTCTGTATACAGAGACCTGCCCTCTGCATCCCTCTGTATACAGAGACCTGTCCTCTACCTCCCTCTGTATACAGAGACCTGTCCTCTACCTCCCTCTGTATACAGAGACCTGTCCTCTACCTCCCTCTGTATACAGCTCAGAGACCTGTCCTCTACCCCCTCTGTATACAGAGACCTGTCCTCTACCCCCTCTGTATACAGAGACCTGTCCTCTACCCCCTCTGTATACAGCTCAGCTCAGAGACCTGTCTCCTGCCATACTCCATACAATCTGATGGCACAATCTCCTCTAGATCTACCACCGATTATGTTGTGTGATTTGTATGCGATTTGATCTCTGTGGCCGCATTGATTGTTCGATTGAAGGATCATATTGATAGATGTGTGGCCACTTTTCTCTATATCGTTGTTAGAAATTTGTCTTTTGACTCCCATAGGGATCATTATGAGTCCTCCAATGATCAGGTCCCAATGGAAGGACAAGTCAACCAACTGCAAGTTTGGTGTTTGCAGCATACACTGCTGATCCTAATTTCCCCATTGGAGGAATTGGGTCATCTTTGCCGCACAGCGAGGAGTACAAAGGAGGAGCTGGAGATTTACGATGAGATGGCCGGCTCACTTCCCTCCGACCCCCAATGCTCGTAAGTAGCACTGCGCCAATAGAAAACACCACCCTGACTGCTTCATAGAGGTACAAGGAAGGATCCACCGTATTTAGGATCAATCAAATATTATTCTAGTGGTGGCTGTCCAGGACTGCAGGGACCACTGATACCCACAAACCACTACCAGTCCTCTGTCGTCTAACCATTTCGGCAAATTTCCCCCAGGAAGCGTCTATAGAATAGAATGTTACTTCTTTATAGGGGAGTATGTACTACTCACTGGGAGAAGCCATGATCTACACCAGGGCTTGAAAAAGCCACTAGCCTGCTCGTCAAATGCGAGGAGAAATTCCTGTGTGGCGAGCGGTGAGCACAGATGATGGATGGAGTGGCTGCACCTGCGCTCCAAGCCTCATTGTGAAGCCGAGTTCCGGTTTCCAACTTCTGGATTCCGGCTTCTTCGGCACCGCCATTACACTGGCAGCGTCACTGAGGGGACAGGTGCAGGAGAGGTCCACTCTCCTCTGCTGAGAGGAGGCACCCTATCCACCGCCGAGGGGGACTCGAGGAGAGGTCCGCTCTCCACCGCCGCGGGGGACACAAGGAGAGGCCCGCTCTCCACCACCGCGGGGGACACAAGAATAGGTCCGCTCTCCACTGCCACGGGGGATACAAGGAGAGGTCTACTCTCCACCGCCATGGGGGACACAAGGAGAGGCCTGCTATCCTCCGCCGCGGGGGACTCGAGGAGAGGTCCGCTCTCCACCGCCACGGGGGACACGAGGAGAGGCCCGCTCTCCACCGCCAAGGGGGACTCAATGTGAGGTCCGCTTCTCCACCGCCGTGGGGGACACAAAGAGAGGCCCGCACTCCACCACCACGGGGGACACAAGGAGAGGCCCGCTCTCCACCACCGCGGGGGACACAAGGAGAGGTCCGCTCTCCACTGCCACGGGGGATACAAGGAGAGGTCTACTCTCCACCGCCATGGGGGACACAAGGAGAGGCCTACTCTCCACCGCCGCGGGGGACTCGAGGAGAGGTCCGCTCTCCAGCGCTACGGGGGACACGAGGAGAGGCCCGCTCTCCACCGCCAAGGGGGACTCAATGTGAGGTCCGCTTCTCCACCGCCGTGGGGGACACAAAGAAAGGCCCGCACTCCACCACCACGGGGGACACAAGGAGAGGCCTGCTCACTACCGCTGTGGGGGACTCGAGGAGAGGTCCGCTTTCCACCGCCACGGGGGACACAAGGAGAGGCCCGCTCTTCACCGCCACGGGGGACTCGAGGAGAGGTCTGCTTTCCACCTCCACGGGGGACACAAGGAGAGGCCCGCCCTCCACCGCTGTGGGAGACACAAGGAGAGGTCCACTCTCCACCGCCGCGGGGGACACCAGGAGAGGCCCGCTCTCCACCGCCACGGGAGACACAAGGACAGGCCCGCTCTCCACAGCCGCGGGGGACTCGAGGAGATGTCCGCTCTCCACAGCTGTGGGGGACTCGAGGAGAGGTCCGCTCTCCACCACCGCGGGGGACACAAGAAGAGGCCCACTCTCCACCGCCTTGGGGGACATTGAAGTATTTTTGGGTATGATCTGTGGAAATTTTGTATAGTTTATGTATGGTTATTTGTGCATTCTTTGTGTACGGTTAGAGGTCCATCCTCTACTCCTACAGTTTTTATAAAGTTGAATCTTTTATTAAACACCCTATTGTACATGTTGTATAGCTTTCAGTAGAACCTGAAAACTTGCATAGTGCTTTCTCTTGGTGTCTGTACTCAATACGGTAATAATAATATGCCACGTTAGCCATAGATAGTAGAAAGGATGTGAAAATGTAAGCAACACCTTTTTGCTAGCTAACCTAATATACTTTAGTGCAAGCTTTTTAGAATACCGAGTTGTCTTCACCAGACATGGTGTCATACCTTTACACTTCAGTGACATGAACATACATAGTATATGCAACAAATGGTCACCAGGGATGCCTCTGGCAGTCTGCCAGGATTCGGTGACAATTGTCCTATGTCTATGGATAGACCTTACATCCAGTTATTAACACGTTGCGTCCTTTTTTAATACTTTAATGGCAGAAAATGTGTTATGTGACTTTCTAATATAATAACAGAAATGCTGTGAATACACTTTACACGTTTACATAGGTTTCATAAATTAGGTTCTAGGCTCAGTCTGGCCTCTTATCCTCTATGAGACTTGATCATGTAAACCAGCTTTCTATTAGACTCTATTCTAAAGAAAAATTTAATTTCATAAGGTTTAAGGGGGCGTGGTTGGGGGGCAGGGCTGGGGGCGGTCCAGGGGTGGGGTTGGAGGCGGACCTGGGCAAGGTTGGGTGGGGAAACTGGTGGAGAGTAAGGTTTGTGCCTGGCTAGTAGGTCTAAACTCGAAATTGTAAGCCCTGATCTACACTATATTGCCAAAAGTATTGGGACACCCCTCCAAATCATTGGATTCAGGTGTCCCAATCCCCTCCAAATCATGTGATTCAGGTGTTCCAATCACCTCCATGGACACAGGTGTATACAATCAAGCCCCTAGGCATGCAGACGGCTTCTACAAACATTGGTGAAAGAATGGGTCGCTCTCAGGAGCTCAGTGACTCCAAGCGTGGTCCCGTGATAGGTGGCCACCTGTGCAATAAATCCATCTGTGACATTTCCTGGCTGCTAAATATTCCACGCTCAACTGTTAGTGGGATTATAACAAAGTGGAAGCAACTGGGAACAACAGCAACTCAGCCACCAAGTGGTAGGCCACGTCACATGACAGAGCGGGGTCAGCGCATGCTGAAGCGCACAGTGCGCAGAAGTCACCAACTGTCTGCAGAGCCAATAGCTAAAGACCTCCAAACTTGGTGTGGCCTTCAGATGAGCCCAACAACAGTGCATAGAGAGCTTCATGGAATGGGTTTCCATGGCCGAGCAGCTGCATCCAAGCCTTACATCACCAAGTGCAATGCAAAGCGTCGGATGCAGTGGTGTAAAGCACGCCGCCACTGGACTCTAGAGAAGTGGAAACATATTCTTTGGAGTGACGAATCACACTTCCCTGTCCTGAAATCCAGTGGACATGTCTGGGTTTGGCAATTGCCAGGAGAACGGTACGCTTGACTGCATTGTGCCGAGTGTAAAGTTTGGTGGAGGGGGGATTATGGTGTGGGGTTGTTTTTCAGGGGTTGAGTTGGCCCCCTAGTTCCAGTGAAGGGAACTCTTAAGGCGTCAGCATACCAAGACAATATGTACAATTTCATGCTCCCAACTTTGTGGGAACAGTTTGGGGGTGGCCCCTTCCTGTTCCAACATGACTACGCACCAGTGCACAAAGCAAGGTCCATAAAGACATGGAGGAGCCAGTTTGGGGTGGAGGAACTTGACTGTCCTGCAGAGAGTCCTGACCTCAACCCCATAGAACACCTTTGGGATGAATTAGAGTGGAGACTGTGATCCAGGCCTCCTCCCCCGACATCAGTGCCTGACCTGACAAATGTGCTTCTGGAAGAATGGTCCAACCTTCCCAAAGACACCCTCCTAAACCTTGTGGACGGCCTTCCCAGAAGAGTTGAAGCTGTTATAGCTGTAAAGGGCGGGGCCAACTCAATATTGAACCCTACGGACTAAGACTGGGAGGACATTACAGTTCATGTGTGTGTACAGGCAGGCCAATACTTTTGGCAATATAATGTATGTGTCTGGTGGGCCTATACTGTCTCTATAGGTTGTGATCTAACCCTTCCATAGACCAGTCCATGACCAGATTGGATATAGATATTCCAAAGGGATCCATCTCAGAGCCACTGGGACTTTAAGACCTAATAAGTAATGCAGAGACGTAAAGGGATAATGTATTTCTTTAGAGAGCTGGTTGGCCCTGGATAGGCAGTTCACATAAAAGGTAGGCCCCCAATGGGTACCAAGGACGTCACTTAGATCACAAATCAAAAAACGGAACCACAGACCAAAATCTTCCATATGGTTTTAATGGTCCACAAAAACGTAGGCAATGCTTTTCGGATGTCAAACAGCCTCCTTCATCAGGGCTAATATAAAAAGTCCATACAGCTTTAAAGGTCCATACACACAAAATAATCACAGCTAATGCGTTTCAGGAGTCAAATAACCTCCTAAATTAGGATTTGAGATTGAGAAATGTAACTGGACTTGTATTATTGGCAATAAACAACAAGCCTGTAACACTGACAATTTAACATTTACTCTCAATCTCAAGTCCTGATGAAGGAGATTATTTGACCACTGGTCGTGATTTTTTTTGAAGGGTTCTTTAAAGTTGTGTGGACATTTTCCTGATTTTGGTCTTTCGCTTTTGTCTGTTGATTCATGCGCTAGATTTGATATAGAGCTGAGGATTTATTGTGACAAATTGGTGGTGGTGGCAGGGGGGGGGGGGGTCGTCATCACCCAAAATTAAAGCATAGGGCTTGCATTGATGCCTGGCGGACTTTCAGCAGACTTGGAGGTTTTCTAAACCAGGGGTCTTCGAGCTGCAGCCTGAGGGCTAGATTTGGCTTTTTGGTAACCCACTGACACCTAATATGGGGCAATATTCCTTCCACCGGCACCTACTATGGGGCACTATTCCTCCCACTGACACTTAGTATGGGGCACTATTCATCCTACTAACCAATGATGGGGCACTATTTCTCCCACTGATACCAATGATGGGGCACTATTCCTCCCACTGATACCAATGATGGGGCACTATTCCCCCCACTGACACCAATGATGGGGCACTATTCCTCCCACTGACACCAATGATGGGGCACTATTCCCCCCACTGACACCAATGATGGGGCACTATTCCTCCCACTGACACCAATGATGGGGCACTATTCCTCCCACTGATACCAATGATGGAGCACTATTCCTCCCACTGATACCAATGATGGGGCACTATTCCTCCCACTGATACCAATGATGGAGCACTATTCCTCCCACTGATACTAATGATGGGGTACTATTCCTCCCACTGATACCAATGAGGGGGCACTATTCCTCCCACTGATACCAATGATGGGGCACTATTCCTCCTACTGATACCAATGATGGGGCATTATTCCTCCCACTGATACCAATGAGGGGGCACTATTCCTCCCACTGATACCAATGATGGGGCACTATTCCTCCCACTGATACCAATGAGGGGGCACTATTCCTCCCACTGATACCAATGATGGGGCATTATTCCTCCCACTGATACCAATGATGGGGCACTATTCCTCCCACTGACACCAATGATGGGGCACTATTCCTCCTACTGATACCAATGATGGGGCATTATTCCTCCCACTGATACCAATGATGGGGCACTATTCCTCCCACTGACACCAATGATGGGGCACTATTCCTCACACTGATACCAACGATGGGGCACTATTCCTCCCACTGATACCAATGATGGGGTACTATTCTTCCCACTGATACCAATGATGGGGCACTATTCCTCCCACTAATATCAATGATGGGGCACTATTCCTCCCACTGACACCAATGATGGGGCACTATTCCTCCCACTGACACCAATGATGAGGCACTATTCCTCCCACTGATACCAATGATGGGGCACTATTCCTCCCACTGACACCAATGATGGGGCACTATTCCTCCCACTGATACCAATGATGGGACACTATTCCTCCTACTGATACCAATGATGGGGCACTATTCCTCCCACTGATACCAACGATGGGACACTATTCCTCCCACTGATACCAATGATGGGGCACTATTCCTCCCACTGACACCAATGATGGGGCACTATTCCTCCCACTGACACCAATGATGGGGCACTATTCCCCCCACTGACACCAATGATGGGGCACTATTCCTCCCACTGATACCAATGATGGGGCACTATTCCTCCCACTGACACCAATGATGGGGCACTATTCCTCCCACTGATACCAATGATGGGGCACTATTCCTCCCACTAATATCAATGATGGGGCACTATTCCTCCCATTAGTACCAATGATGGGGCACTATTCCTCCCATTAGAACCAATGATGGGGCACTATTCCTCCCATTAGTACCAATGATGGGGCACTATTCCTTCCATTAGAACCAATGATGGGACACTATTCCTCCCATTAGTACCAATGATGGGGCACTATTCCTTCCATTAGTACCAATGATGGGGCACTATTCCTCTTCCTATTGACCACCAATCCTGTGGACATGTTTATTCTCACTGATGCTGGGAGTGGGACATTTTCTACCCCTACTGGCCACAATCCGGTCCCCCGAAAGTCTGATACTGGAAATCAGGCAGGAGCAGAAGGTCATTTTTGTATTTGCAGGAAATGTTTGTAACTTGAAAAAAGAAAACTAATGCAGCCACCTCAACTAAGACTGGAACATTGATTTTAAAAGGCACAGTCTGATTTGTCAAACGTATGATGCTAAACACAGCGAGTGATTGCACCCCACTGATTATTCCACAATTCTCCCTAAATCCATCACTTGAGGCTGTAAATATCTTCAATCAATATTGAGCTTCAAAGCTTCTGATTGATGATTGGTCAGAGGTAATGGCCAGGAAGTGACATGTGACTGCTTTTGCTTGCACAAAGGACTGTTCGAGCTTGTTTTGTCCTAGGCCATTCAATGATTTCCATGGATACCTGTTGGAATTGATTGAAAATTGATCACCTACGTACGCTGAATCTGTTACAATTGAATCGTGATTGATTTTCCTATCGATCTGTTGCGAATTGTTGCTTGTATGGCCTGCAGAAGCAAACAAGATATTGACAAAAGCAAAAAACAAAAAAAAATGGAATATTAACAATGCAAACAATTACCATTTGATGATTTGAATACTGTTCATATGTGATGTCACAGTGATCCCCCATCACCCCTCTGTGCCATCTTCTAAGAGCAATTGTTGGCTTATCGTACCATGGAAGAATAGACGGGAGAAGGTGCTTCCTGCGTCAGAGAACGCGTGGCTGGCCTCCAATCATCCTCCTTAGGAAGGGCTCCTGCAGTGTGCTACCCATTCTGGGGGAGGGGGCCTCTCAGGATAGGCACAGTGATGGACTTCACATAGACAGGAACTGGACAAGAACAGAGGGGGGGCCCAAATGTGGACCACTGGATTATACATCTTACTATCCCTACATCTTATGAATGTTTACTCACCCATCGTTCCCTGCCTCTTCACAACTAACCTGCCTGTCTTTCCTTTCTTTTTTCTTTCTGTCTTTTTCTCTCTATCTCCCTTCTCCTCTCTCTTCTTCCCTCTCTCTTTTTCTATATCCCCTTCTGCTTCTTTCTCTATGTATTTCTCTTTGTATCTCTCCATCTACCTATCTATCTATCTATCTATCTATCTATCTATCTATCTATCTATCTATCTAATCCTCCCATATCTATCTATCTATCTATCTATCTATCTATCTATCTATCTATCCATCATCTATCTATCTATCTATCTATCTATCTATCTATCTATCTATCTATCCATCATCTATCTATCTATCTATCTATCTATCTATCTATCCCTCCCATATCTATCTATCTATCTATCTATCTATCTATCTATCTATCTATCTATCTATCTCATATCCCTTTCTTTCTTTCTTTCTTTCTTTCTTTCTTTCTTTCTTTCTTTCTTTCTTTCTTTCTTTCTTTCTTTCTTTCTTTCTTTTCTTTCTTTCTTTCTTTCTTTCTTTCTTTCTTTCTTTCTTTCTTTCTTTCTTTCTCTCCTCCCTCTCTCTGTCCTCTCTCCTTCTCCCTCTCTCTCGCCTCCCTATCCTCTCTCCCCCTCCCCTCTCTCCCCCCCTCTCTCTCCCCTCTCCCTCTCTTCCCTCTCTTCCCCTCTCTCGCCCCCTCCCTCTCTCTCCCCTCCCTCTCCCTCCCTCTCTCTTTCCTCTCCCTCTCTCTCCCCTCCCTCTCCTCCCTCCCCTCTCTCCCTCTCACCTCCCTCTCACTGTCCCTCATCTCTCTCTCTCTTGCCCCCCTCTCTCTCCTCCCCTCTCCCATCCTCTCTCCCCCCTTCTCTCTCTCTCCCCCCCCCTCTGTCCTCTCTCTCCCCTTCTCTCTCTCTCTCTCTTTCCCCCTCCTTCTCTCTCTCTCTCCTCTCTCCCCTCTCCTCTCTCTCTCCTCTCCTCCCTCTCTCCTCTCCTCTCTCTCTCTCCTCTCTCTCTCTCCTCTCTTCTCCCTCTCCCTCCCCTCTCTCCCTCTCACCTCCCTCTCACTGTCCCTCCTCTCTCTCTCTCTTGCCCCCCTCTCTCTCCTCCCCTCTCCCATCCTCTCTCCCCCCTTCTCTCTCTCTCCCCCCCCCCCTCTCTGTCCTCTCTCTCCCCTTCTCTCTCTCTCTCTCTTTCCCCCTCCTTCTCTCTCTCTCTCCTCTCTCTCCTCTCCTCTCCTCCCTCTCTCCTCTCCTCCCTCTCTCCTCTCTCTCTCTCCTCTCTCTCTCTCCTCTCTTCTCCCTCTCCTCTCCTCTCCCTCTCCTCTCCCCCCTCTCTCTCTCTCTCTCTTTTTCTCCTATCTATCTAGTATCTATCCTCATGGATATTTGTATTCTGAGAGAAACTAATATGATTTTATTTTTCCTGATTTGTGTGAATTTAGTGGTGGAGGTTAAGGAAATGAAATGTAAAGATTCTTTATTTGTAATACCTTTAACTGAAGACGTATAAATGACGATACAGCAATCCATCACCTCTACCGAGGTAGAAATAAATCTATGTAGATGGATTAGATTTAATGTAGGCTATATCACATACCCAGGAAGGGTAATCCACCTGTGTATATGTATAGCGACTCTTCATATATATGTACAATGTCTGGATTGTACAGGCTGGATGATCAGTTGTCTAATAACTGGGAATCTCAGTCTTGGTGGAACTACATGTCCCAGCACAACCCGCAGGTCTGTACCGGGTCTCATACCTGGATATCAAACCTTCGGGGACACCAAGGACTTTGTTGGCACCTGTACTGCACCTGTCAGTCCACAGCCAGGACTCTGGAGCGCTTGGCAGTCATTATAGCTAGAAATCGGCATTGTAAATTTCTCTGTGTGCCTTTCCTCTGATGCTCTTCAAGGGACTATATAGAAAAACCACAATCCCTGTCTCTACATAGGGAAAACACATTTATAAATGCCTTCTGTGCTTCTGAAAATCAGCCGCTAATGCAGGCCAAGGAGGAGAGGAAAATGCCATGGTAGCCCCTGTACCAGCTAGGTGGCTAGGCTCCTGGGGTTAATAGACTCATGTTGTATTGTGGGTACTACTTAACCCTTTGTCTGCTTAGCTGCAGGCTCCTGTGGAGAGGCACTGGGGGCCCCTAGAGAAAGAGCATTCTTTGTGAGGGTTTAAGACTGAGGGGGTGGGGGAGCGGGCTACATGCCTGCCCACCAAACCCCCCCCTGATGCTGCAAGTTTGCTGTCCGTTGGAAGCCCCGATGAATGGGCATGAATCTTATTGCCATTCACTGATGTCTATACCCTCCCTCCCTGCCCCCCTCCTCTTACTCCCTCCCCCCCCCACCTCCTCCTCTTCTCCTTGTCCTCTAGAAGATGTGGGGGCCAGTATGAACAAGGCAAGGGGCACATTCTGGTGACAGAAGTAAGCCAGCACTGGCACCTAGGCTGCTTGTCGTGTTGGATCACCCATCAAGCTGAAGGCGCATGTCTGGGGCCCTCTGCTCCAATGGGGCACCCTTCTTCCTCCTCTCCTTGGACTCGGTAAGTATTGGCAGTGGGCATATTTGTATTTCTACAACTAGATCGGTCAACCTGTTTATCATCAGAAGGCTTGTTCGTTTTTTTTATCTGGGTTCTATAGATCTAAAGCTGGTACCATGCTACCCATGAGGGCAGACCCTGAGGATCCTCCAAGAATGGTGCACAAAGAGGCTCTCGGGCCTCCTAACCTGCACCCTTTTTTATACCAGGCTCTAGCACAGGAGAACGCTATACAAGGCGGCAGTGAGCGATTAGACATGTGGTTTCCTTCATTTAGTTTTGGAATGGTGAGTCCTTCCCACCTAGGTGGGATTTTTTAGGGGGTCACTGTGGTCCCCTGGATAGGTGATGGAACTGGAGGACTTTTGGCAACATCATTATTTTGTTATAGAGCTTTAGGAAATTTTAGAAGCAGTTCAAGGAAACACACTAGCAGGTGCACATGGCCATTCATATTATATTGTCTGGCCATGTTTTACATCAGCCAACCACATCTCCCATCTACACTCCTGTTACTTCTACAGACCATGACTACCATAAACCAGAATATAATCCTTCTTTCCTATTGCCTGATCCTATTCTAGTCCTCAGGATCCGATATTGATAACTGCTCTCAGAGACACTTCACTCTGCACTCACGTGTGTATCGCTTCAAGTATTTTTTTAAATCTTTTTTGGCAACATATGCATTTTTAGTCTATTAAAATATAATATAATTTATAGCTTGTAAGGCTGCCCTTCTATTCTGGATCTTTTAAATTATTTTTCTATCATTTCCCATTGATTATTAAACTATACCTGCCTCTGACAGACAGGCCTTAAAATTTAGCATCCTATTATATTCTGTATTAAACCTAAAATTTCTGTTCTGAAACCAGAAAAAAAAAAAAATTTCCTGTGTACTGGGATGTTACTGAATAATTCGATATATGATTATTAATATAAAAAAATCTAATTTATATATATATATATACATATAAATATATATATATACACATATAAATATATATATAAATATATATATATACACATATATATATATATATATAAATATATATATATATACACACACACACACATATATAAATATATATATATATACACATATATATATATACACTCACATATATAAATACACACACACACATATATATATATATATTTATTTTTTTTTTCATTTTTTAAACATACTTTTCCAGCTAAGTTTTTTTGTTGGTAAGAACTACTATTACTATGTCCAATTTTATTTGTTTTCAAAAATTAGGTCTAGCATTAACATCAAAATTACAGCAGCAAAGTATACAAGTCTCCCTGTCTCCCTTAGAATATATAGAAGGATTTCCTAGTTTTGTTTTCTTTTGCACAGCAGTTTGATGGTTCTGCTGCCCGACCCCTAATCCATCTAGGAAAAAGGTGTTATTTCAGGCCTTTGGTAATTATTATTGTACAGATTCCGTAATAATAAGAACTGATTCTATAAAATAAATTAATACAATGTATTAAACATTCTTTTGTGTAAAAATATCCCATTGTATGTCCAAAGATGCTATTTTTATGTAAGCCCTTGTAAGAAAATTAAAAACAATATGAAATATACACATAATAAAAAAAAAAAACATTATTTTTAAGGCAGCACACAATAATTTAAATAAAATCAAATTCAATAGTTTTTGGTTTTTCACCTCATTATCTTTGTGGTGCTTTTACTGTTCATTCCATACAAGAAAATTAAACCATTTAATGTTTTTCGTTTTTTAAATATCCGCTTCCACCTTTGTACGATGCATCAGGAAATAACAATGACAGAAAAATCCAACGGCGAGGCCCGTTACTGGGGTGTTCTTAAACATCCATTTAGGAAATAATTTTTAGCTGAGAAAATAAAACAATAGCAAAACATGAATGAGATGTATAAAATGTATCACAGTTTGATAATTTTCTCCTTATCCAGTTTAAGAAACATCAAGCGTAGCAGAAAAAAAAGTGAAGTAGAATTAAGGATAGAAGAATAAAATCTTTAAAATTATAACCCAAACATTTGTTTTTTTAAATACATTTTTTAAATATATTTACTAAGATAACAATTAAATAGTCTGATTTTGGCATTTAAAAAGAATGCAGGCTGGTTAAACAATATGAAGAAATGTGTACTGTTTATAGCCATGACCATACATTTTGGGAAAAACTGTATATGTATCTATTTTTTTTTAAATTTTTAAATTAATTTTTTTTCAATTATATTTAGTGCACTGGAGAGAGGTATTTGTATATTTGTCAATCTATTTCTGATTGCTTGCTGGCTAGTTTCCTTTGTAGTCAATGTGAATGATAATATAATTAATAATATAAATATAATACTTAGTATGTGTTAGTTACAATTGATGGAGTAGACATTTGGGGGAGACTGTATAGGGATTTGTAAAGCTGGGGGCAGACAGGATAAGGGGGGGGGGCTGCTGGAGTTGCCCCCCTCCCCCCACTTTCAAGGACACATGTCACAAGTGATGGGATTTAGGGAATGGTGCTGATGGTGACGTCACAGAGGCTGGTGTAATCCTCTTGCAGGAGTCAGATGCTCAGGGGCAGGCAGGCTGGGTGGATGGGCAGACAAGGGCTTTAATCCCATAGACAGGATGAGGTGAGGAGAGAGCAGACCCCAGACCCCCCATAGAAGGAAGAGGAGGAAGAATTCTCCCTGCCCCCCTCCCAGGCTCCTTATAGAGGAGGAGGTAGATGGTGCTGATGTTGGGGATGGTGCAGTGCTGGATGGGGATGTCCAGACATTGCTCCCTGCGGACTGTGTGGATGATGGAGCTATCCTGGGATTTATGTGTCTCTGCCATCCCTGAAGAAGAATTTGGAGGGAGAGGAGGTGATACCGGCATACAATGGAGAATACAGGACCAGCGATGTGCCACCTTCAGATGTGGGTACCTGCTGTCTTCTGCTTGTCTGGCCCTTTCCTGATACAACCCCTTATCACCTGATGGCCTTCTGCGATCATGGTCCCCCCTGTCCTAATCATACCCACTGAGTATATCCCACTGTGCCCCATCTCCTGAAAATAGCCCCGTTTAATCCCACTGTTCCCCATCTCCTAAAAATAGCCCCTCTTAATCCCACTGTGCCCCATCTCCTAAAAATAGCCCCTCTTAATCCCACTGTGCCCCATCTCCTAAAAATAGCCCCTCTTAATCCCACTGTGCCCCATCTCCTAAAAATAGCCCCTCTTAATCCCACTGTGCCCCATCTCCTAAAAATAGCCCCTCTGAATCCCACTGTGCCTAACCTACTAATGTTTAACCCTGTTTATGCCACTCTGTCCCATTTCCTAAAAATGCCCCCTGCTATCCCTACATTACGTCATGTGCTCATCATACCTGCCTGTCTACTGTGCCCCTTCCACGTATTATACCCCTCTGTCTACTATACTGTGCCCCTTCCACGTATTATACCTATCTGTCTACTATACTGTGCCCCTTCCCTCTATTACACCCCTCTGTCTACTATACTGTGCCCCTTCCACGTATTATACCTATCTGTCTACTATACTGTGCCCCTTCCCTCTATTACACCCCTCTGTCTACTATACTGTGCCCCCTCCACGTATTATACCCCTCTGTCTACTATACTGTGCCCCTTCCCTCTATTACACCCCTCTGTCTTCTATACTGTGCCCCCTCCACGTATTATACCCCTCTGTCTACTATACGGTGCCCCCTCCACGTATTATACCTCTCTGTCTTCTATACTGTGCCCCTTCCCTCTATTACACCCCTCTGTCTACTATACTGTGCCCCTTCCACGTATTATACCCCTCTGTCTTCTAGACTGTGCCCCCCCCCACATATTATACCCCTCTGTCTTCTATACTGTGCCCCTTCCACGTATTATACCTCTCTGTCTTCTATACTGTGCCCCTTCCCTCTATTACACCCCTCTGTCTACTATACTGTGCCCCCTCCACGTATTATACCCCTCTGTCTACTATACTGTGCCCCTTCCACGTATTATACCTCTCTGTCTTCTATACTGTGCCCCTTCCCTCTATTACACCCCTCTGTCTACTATACTGTGCCCCCCCCACATATTATACCCCTCTGTCTTCTATACTGTGCCCCTTCCACGTATTATACCTCTCTGTCTTCTATACTGTGCCCCTTCCCTCTATTACACCCCTCTGTCTACTATACTGTGCCCCCTGCACGTATTACACCCCTCTGTCTACTATACTGTGCCCCCTGCACGTATTACACCCCTCTGTCTACTATACTGTGCCCCTTCCACGTATTATACCCCTCTGTCTACTATACTGTGCCCCTTCCACGTATTATACCCCTCTGTCTTCTATACTGTGCCCCCTCCACGTATTATACCCCTCCGTCTACTATACGGTGCTTCATCTCATTATTATACCCCTCTGTCTACTATACGGTGCCCCCTCCACGTATTATACCCCTCTGTTTACTATACTGTGCTTCATCTCATTATTATACCCCTCTGTTTACTATACTGTACCAAGTCTCCTAGTAATACCCTGTGTTGACTGTATTGTGCCCCTTCTACTTATTATGTCCTTTTGTTAATGCTGACGTGCCCCTTCACCACATTATATCCCTTTATTGCTCTATGCCTTGTCTTGTTACTATGCCCCCCTGTTTACTATACTGTACCCCCTCTCCTTATTATGCCCCCCTGTTTACTATACTGTGCCCCCTCTCCTTATTATGCCCCCCTGTTTACTATACTGTGCCCCCTCTCCTTATTATGCCCCTCTGTTTACTATACTGTACCCCCTCTCCTTATTATGCCCCTCTGTATACTATACTGCACCCCCTCTCCTTATCATGCCCCTCTGTATACTATACTGTGCCCCCTCTCCTTATCATGCCCCTCTGTATACTATACTGTACCCCCTCTCCTTATCATGCCCCTCTGTATACTATACTGTACCCCCTCTCCTTATCATGCCCCTCTGTATACTATACTGTACCCCCTCTCCTTATCATGCCCCTCTGTATACTATACTGTACCCCCTCTCCTTATCATGCCCCTCTGTATACTATACTGTACCCCCTCTCCTTATCATGCCCCTCTGTATACTATACTGTACCCCCTCTCCTTATCATGCCCCTCTGTATACTATACTGTACCCCCTCTCCTTATCATGCCCCTCTGTTTATCACACTATGCCCCTTCTCTTCATTATACCCCTCTGTTTAATATACAGTCCCATATCATACTCTACTATGCCCCCCGGATTTTTTATAATACACCTGTGTTTACTCCACCATGCCCCCCCATGTACTTATTATACTCCTGTGTTTACTCCACTATGCCCCCCCCCCAATATACTTCTAAGATTTCCCTGTTTAATCCACTGTGCCCATTCTCCTTAATAAACCCCCTATGTTTACTACACAGTTGTCCCATCATCTTGTAATACCCCCCTGTTCACTCTTCTGCACCTAATCATTGAAGTAAGCATCCTCTCTGTACAATGCCCCATCTTTTAGGAATACCTCCTCTTTATACTCAACCATTTCCCATCTCCTAGCAGTAATCCCTCTGCAACGTATCCTAATACCCTCCCTCCTTTTACCCCACTGCGTCCATCCTCCAATATTCCCCCTTTACCCTACCATGCCCTATATCTTGATAATACCTCATCAGTGTACCTTACTGTTCCCAGTCTCCAAATACCTCCTCTCCATTCTCTACCATTCTCCAATTTTACGTAATACCCCTCTGTTTATACAAATGTGTTCCAGGTACTGATAATACCCCATTGTGCATCACTTTTCCCTTTACGTAACCCCAGTGTACCATGTCTACCATGTCTTATCTGCTAATAGAACCCCCTTTATTCACCTCTCTGTACCCCATCTCCTAGTATTACCACCCTCCCACTCAGTGACTCCTTTTTGCCGTAATTCTAATGATGCCTGCTCCATATGTCCCTCAGTACCCCCCTGGTATGCTACGTTGTCTGATGCCATCTCCTGTGCCAGAGCTGTTCGTCAAGTTTCTCCCCTGTATAGTACATCATGCCCATTCCACCCTGATATAGTACCAAGTTTATCAAGGTAAAGTTCCCTCTGTAATATAGGTACCTCTATAACATCCATGGGAATATTATAACAAACCTTCACTTCACACCGTGACTCACCCTACGGTGTACCACCTACATAACCCAATGCCTTCCAATTCTCTTTGTCCCATGTCCTTAAAATACCCTCCTTATAGAGGTATAACCAGTTTCATACCACTGTAGGTAATGTCCTATTGCATGCCTCCACTTAAAACATGGGCTTCTCCTCTTTTGGTATGCCACCCGCCTGTCTGTCCCATTTTATAATAGCCATGCTCCCTCCATTGCTTTCCCAAGGAGAACCATCTCCCAGTGCCAATGAGTGACTTTGCCTGCCCCTAGTGACCCTCTGTTATATATAAAGATAAATATGCAGTCTTAGCTGATAAAACACCATGTTTCCCATTATATTACCCCTTCGCCAACCCAACAAACCTTTGTCCTTCCTATAATAGTCAACTGCCACCATTATTCTCCAAAAAACACAACACAGCACCATCTAAGTTGCACTCTGTGTCCCCTTTTTAAATACTGCCCCCTGCTGTACAAATGGTACTACCCCTCCTCTAGGTCTGGTCCATGTCACATGCCCTGTTTTGTGGTGATGGGTGTGTGCTCTGATCCTAGTGCTACAGGGCTGTATAGGTGTATATTTGCCTGTTATCCCTCCCCGCCGCCTCTGGTGGAAACTTGTTACCAGAACTGGGGCAAATGGAACATCTTAACTTCTGACAGATTGGCTTTAAATTCACTGTCTGATCTACTGTCATGTAATGTGGAGTTTTTGGCATTATAATATCCTATATATCCTGTACTGTGCTTATACGCCTCCTCTAATATATACCGTGACCCCTCATCTAATATTTAATATACTCTATATTGTACTGTGACTCTCCTCTAATATACCTTTATTATACTCTGATCCTCCTCTAATATACCCTGTATTAAACTGTGACCCCCTCCTCTAATATCTAATATACTCTATATTGTACTGTGACCCTCATCCAATGTATAATATACCCTGTATTAAACCATGACTCCCTCCTTTAATATCTAATATACTATATATTGTATTGTAACTCTCCTCTAATATCTAATATACCCTGTATTATACTGTTCCCTCCTGTAATATCTAATATACTCTATATTGTACTGTGACCTCCTCTAATATACTCTATATTGTACTGTGACCTCCTCTAATATCTAATATACTCTATATTATACTGTGACCTCCTCTAATATCTAATATACTCTATATTGTACTGTGACCTCCTCTAATATCTAATATACTCTATATTGCACTGTGACCTCCTCTATATCTAATATACTCTATAATATACTGTTCCCTCCTCTAATATCTAATATACTCTATATTGCACTGTGACCTCCTCTAATATCTAATATACTCTATATTGCACTGTGCCCTCCTCTAATATCTAATATACTCTATATTGTACTGTGACCTCCTCTAATATCTAATATACTCTATATTGTACTGTGACCTCCTCTAATATCTAATATACTCTATATTGTACTGTGACCTCCTCTAATATCTAATATACTCTATATTGTACTGTGACCTCCTCTAATATCTAATATACTCTATATTGTACTGTGACCTCCTCTAATATCTAATATACTCTATATTATACTGTGCCCTCCTCTAATATCTAATATACTCTATATTGTACTGTGCCCTCCTCTAATATCTAATATACTCTATATTGTAATGTGACCTCCTCTAATATCTAATATACTCTATATTGTACTGTGCCCTCCTCTAATATCTAATATACTCTATATTGTACTGTGACCTCCTCTAATATCTGATATACTCTATATTATACTGTGCCCTCCTCTAATATCTAACATATTGTATATTGCTCTTTGCCCCTCCTCTAATATCTAATATACTCTAAGTTAAACTGTGCCCTCCTCTAATATCTGATATATTGTATATTACACTGTGCCCTCCTCTAATATCTGATATATTGTATATTACACTGTGCTCCTCCTCTAATATCTAATATATCCTGTATTATACCATGACCCCCCTAATATCTAATATACTCTATGTTGCACTGTGCTCCTCTTCTAATATTGCATTCTAACCCCTCTAATATCTAATATACCCTGTATTATACTATGACCCTCCTCTAATATCTAATATACTCTATATTGTAATGTGACCTCCTCTAATATCTAATATACTCTATATTGTAATGTGACCCTCCTCTAATATTTAACATGACCGATATTATTCTTTGTCCCCTCCTTTATTATCTAGCATTGTATTGTACTATGACCATTAATTAATTTCTAACATGGTCTAAATTGAATTGTGACCCTTCATTATTATGTAATATAAGCTGTATTGTACTGTGACCCCCTCCACCAATATTTTTAAACTCTATATTGTACTCTGACAACCCCCCCCAATATTAATTAAACTCTGTATTGTACTATGACCCCTTCTCTAATATCTAGTATACTTTGTACTGTACATTGTGACCTTCTCTAAAATTGTACATTGACCCCTAGGCTATAATATACTACATCCTTCGTGATAACTTACATGGTCTAAAATGAACTTTTACACTTTCCCTATTATCTATCATCTAAAACTGACACCCTCCATCAATATCTAATATATTCCATATTGTACGGTGACTCCTCTTCTAATATCTAATATACTTTATATTGTACTGTGACCTCCTCTAATATCCTCTATATTGTACTGTGACCCTGCTCTAATATCTAATATACCCTGTATTATACCATGACCCTCTTCATAATATCTAACATGACCTATATTATACTTTGTCTTTTCCTTTATTATCTAGCATTGTATTGTACTATGGCCTTCACTTAATATCTAACATGGTCTGACCCTTCATTATTCCATATTGTACTGTGACCCTCCTCTAATATACTCTGTATTATACAATGACCCTCCTCTAATATCTAATATACTCTATATTGTACTGTGACCCCTTCCTCTAATATACCCTGTATTATACAATGACTCTCCTCTAATATCTATATTGTACTGTGACCCCCTCCTCTAATATACTCTGTATTATACAATGACCCTCCTCTAATATCTAATATACTCTATATTGTACTGTGACCCCTTCCTCTAATATACCCTGTATTATACAATGACTCTCCTCTAATATCTATATTGTACTGTGACCCCCTCCTCTAATATACCCTGTATTATACAATGACCCTCCTCTAATATCTAATATACTCTATATTGTACTGTGACCCCTTCCTCTAATATACCCTGTATTATACAATGACCCTCCTCTAATATCTATATTGTACTGTCACCCCTCCTCTAATATACCCTGTATTATACAATGACCCTCCTCTAATATCTATATTGTACTGTCACCCCTCCTCTAATATACCCTGTATTATACAATGACCCTCCTCTAATATCTATATTGTACTGTCACCCCTCCTTTAATATACTCTATATTATACAATGACCTTCCTCTAATATCTAATATACTCTATATTGTACTGTGACCCCTTCCTCTAATATACCCTGTATTATACAATGACCCTCCTCTAATATCTATATTGTACTGTGACCCCTTCCTCTAATATACCCTGTATTATACAATGACCCTCCTCTAATATCTATATTGTACTGTGACCCCCTCCTCTAATATACCCTGTATTATACAATGACCCTCCTCTAATATCTAATATACTCTATATTGTACTGTGACCCCTTCCTCTAATATACCCTGTATTATACAATGACCCTCCTCTAATATCTATATTGTACTGTCACCCCTCCTCTAATATACCCTGTATTATACAATGACCCTCCTCTAATATCTATATTGTACTGTCACCCCTCCTCTAATATACCCTGTATTATACAATGACCCTCCTCTAATATCTATATTGTACTGTCACCCCTCCTTTAATATACTCTATATTATACAATGACCCTCCTCTAATATCTAATATACTCTATATTGTACTGTGACCCCTCCTCTAATATACCCTGTATTATACAATGACCCTCCTCTAATATCTATATTGTACTGTGACCCCTCCTCTAATATACCCTGTATTATACAATGACCCTCCTCTAATATCTATATTGTACTGTGACCACTCCTCTAATATACCCTGTATTATACAATGACCCTCCTCTAATATCTAATATACTCTATATTGTACCTTGACCCTCTTCTAATATCTAACATGGCCTTTTTGTACTGTGACCTTAATTTAATATAACATGGTCTAAATGTAACTGTGACCCTCCAGTAATATCTTACATACCCTGTATTGTACTGGAATCCCTCTATTAATATCTAATATGCCCTGTACAGGGGCAGACTGACAACTCATGGGGCCCCCGGGCAATAGGGGATCATGGGGCCCCTAAATCCTCACCCACACTCAAACAACACCCAAAAAAGCCTATGAAAGTTACCATGGGTATCTCATGGGGCCCCCTACTGACCCCGGGTACTCGGGCAGTGCCCGAGTGCTTGTGTGGTCAGTCCGCCCCTGGCCCTGTACCTTCCTCTAGTATTCAATATATCCTGTCTTGTACTGTCTGTTACCCCCTCTTTTAATATCTTTATACTCTATATTGTACTGTGACCCCTCCTCCAATGTCTTATATTCCTTGTATTGTACTGTGGACCCTCCTATAATACCTTTATATACTTTATGTTATACTGTGACCCTCCTCTAATATCTAATATGCCATGCACTGTAGAGTGATACCTGGCCATCTCTTCCTAGTCTTTTATTGTATCTTGTTTGTGCTGAAGACTGTGCTGGACTGACTGGATCAGTCACTGGTCGTAGGTGGGTAGTTGTGTGTGTGGGTAGAAGTTCCTCAGGTCAATTGTACCCAATGGTGGATACTGGCGGTTAACCCTCCTAGGGTTTGGGCTGCTGCCTTTCTGGTAGGGCCTTAAAGTCGTTTCAACACATAGAAATAGGAAAAGAAGGTGCGCCCAATGTCCAAAAGAATGCATTTTTATGGTAGGTTAAGAGGCATTTATTGAGAATGCCAACTTTTCGATGTTCTCAATAAATGCCTCTTAACCTAACATCAAAAGTGCATTCTTTTGGACATTGGGCACATCTTCTTTACTATTATCTCTAGTCTATTATCGGGAAATGGTTAGGCTGATCCAGTTTACTTGGTATGGTGCCATCATATTGTAAATCTACCGCTTTAATTTGCTATGTAATAAATTTAAATTCTTGCTTAGGGAAACTAAATATTGGGCTGAAATGTTAACAAACCTCGATTCCTGAAAAGACATCACCCGTGAGCTTTCACGGTGCCTAGTCATGTGATTAAATGCCTTCATTTAGTCATGTGATACCAACCAAAGGGGCTTCAGGAGTGGGTGATTGACCCAAGCCCCTTCGACATGTGACCCTATACTGGTGGTGATTCTTCTCTATGGAAGACCAATGCAGATTGATAAGTATTCTAGTTCTTTTTTTTAGTCTCTTCTTTTGTTTTCCTATAGAAAGTCATAACATTTGAGTTTAAGTCCATTTTTCAAAGTCTTCCTTCCATCATGTGCTATTTCTTTGTCTATCTGCTGTGAAATTTACGTATTTTCACAACCCAACTTTTCTTCAACATGTTCTTTCTATTTTACGTAAAGACTATCTGCCTTCCCTTGTATGAAGAGGACTACTATGACCTGTCAATGTCTTGTAGGCCCTAGAGAACCTGGAATTGGCATTGACTACATACATTAGCTGACATGAAATACTAGCACTATGCATCTTAATGACAGTAGGGTCCAGCATTCTACACTTGACAGAACCTGTCTGGGACTGTTAGGTCTTTTGTCCTGCCTAAAACACCCACCACCATCACCATTACCACTGCCACCAACACTGCTTCCTCCACTACCACCACCACCACCACCCTGCTTTGGCGCCTTCTCAGATGCCCTACATATCTTTGTCTTGTTCCACAAAAGCTCATGTCCTACTTAACTGATCTCTCTTAATGTACGAGGCAAGAAATCTGTGATTTGTAAAGTCTTCTGTCTTGCCTAAATTATCTTTGCCTTGTAGATCTCATGTTCTTCTGTCCTGCCTAAATTATCTTTGTCTTGTAGACCTCATTATCTTCTGTCCTGCCTAAATTATCTTTGCCTTGTAGACCCCATGTTCTTCTGTCCTGCCTAAATTATCTTTGCCTTGTAGACCCCATGTTCTTCTGTCCTGCCTAAATTATCTTTGCCTTGTAGACCCCATGTTCTTCTGTCCTGTCTAAATTATCTTTGCCTTGTAGATCTCATGTTCTTCTGTCCTGCCTAAATTATCTTTGTCTTGTAGACCTCATGTTCTTCTGTCCTGCCTAAATTATCTTTGTCTTGTAGACCTCATGTTCTTCTGTCCTGCCTAAATTATCTTTGCCTTGTAGATCTCATGTTCTTCTGTCCTGTCTAAATTATCTTTGCCTTGTAGATCTCATGTTCTTCTGTCCTGCCTAAATTATCTTTGCCTTGTAGACCTCATGTTCTTCTGTTCTGCCTAAATTATCTTTTCCTTGTAGATCTCATGTTCTTCTGTCCTGAATGAATTATCTTTGTCTTGTAGATCTCATGTTCTTCTGTCCTGATTAAATTATCTTTGCCTTGTAGGCCTCACTTTCTTCTGTCCTGCCTAAATAATCTTTGCCTTGTAGACCTCATGTTCTTCTGTCCTGCCTAAATTATCTTTGCCTTGTAGACCTCATGTTCTTCTGTCCTGCCTAAATTATCTTTGCCTTGTAGGCCTCATGTTCTTCTGTCCTGCCTAAATTATCTTTGCCTTGTAGGCCTCACTTTCTTCTGTCCTGCCTAAATAATCTTTGCCTTTTAGATCTCATGTTTTTCTGTCCTGCCTAAATTATCTTTGCCTTGTAGGCCTCACTTTCTTCTGTCCTGCCTAAATTATTTTTGCCTTGTAGACCTCATGTTCTTCTGTCCTGCCTAAATTATCTTTGCCTTGTAGGCCTCACTTTCTTCTGTCCTGCCAAACTCTGTGTCCTGTTTAAACACTGCCTGATTTGTACTTCAAACTTAAACTGTTTGCACTATTTCATGGATTTCTATTCCATCTATCAGATCTCCATCCCTGTTATGCAGCACACATTCCTCTGTTCAGCCTAACAGCCTCTCTGCAATATAAAATTCTCTGTTTCCTAAACAGACCCTCAAATAGAACAGCTGAAACCCTGCTAATCAAATATTTATATTGTACTCTTAAGTCCTGTTTTTATGGGTGTTTGCCTTGTTCTATAAAGTCCTCAGGTCCTGGTTGTCACATCTTGCTCTTGTACTAGGATGTGTTTGTACAGCCCATCTTGTTTCTGGTGTGTCCTGACTTAAGGTCTTCGGCTCTCAGGTTTTTTTTTGTGTCTGATAGTTTGAAGGTGGTAGGCAATAATTCTGTATTTAGGCTTCTGTCCTGCTTAACACGTTTCTTTTACTTTTAATGAAGTCCTGCCTAGCCCAGTTCTTCTTTCACTCTTATCAGTCTGTGTTCTGTAGTATGTTCTGCTATGCTTTGCACATCTTGGTATCAAACCATTCTATTTCAGATGTGATCTGTGAGTTGTTGTCATGGCTTAACATATCTGCCATCTTACTGTCTAAAGTCTTCTCTGTGCTGGCACCTTCCTGCCTTGCACTATGTAACCTACAGTCCTGCCCCACCTATATTTGTCTTGTTTCTATTCTTTAAAGTCTTCAGTGCAGCCTAACACCCCCCTATGTTGCTCTCCAAAGCACTCATTGTTGTCCCACCTATATTTTTCTTGTTGCATACCTAAACGTGTTGAGCTCAGCCTAAAAATGCCCTGTTGGTCTCTTCAGCATTCATTGCTGCCCCACCTATGTTTGTCTTGTTTCATACCTATAAAGTCTTCAGTCCAGCCTAACACTCCCCTATGTTGCTCTCTAAAACATTGAATTCGACACAAACTTATACTTGCCTTTCTTTCTTAGCAATAGTCTTCAGTCCAGCCAAGGGGTGGACTGACCATTTGGAAACTTGGGCACTGCTCGAGGGCCCAGGGTCAGTAGGGGGCCCCATGAGATGCCCCGGTACCTTTTTCATAGGCTTTTTTGAGTTTGGCAAGGACACAGGGGCCCCATGATCCCCTATTGCCTGGGGGCCCCATGAGTTGTCAGTCCACCCCTCAGCCTAAGGCCTCATGTACATATGAACTCACCTAGTCGTTAAACTCTCCTGGCAGCAGAAAAACGCTAAAATGCGGCAAAAACGTGGTACTGCGTTTACCCCTGTTTAGCCGCGTCAAGTGCTTATTCATTTGATTGGCCAGAGTATTTTCCATGGACATGGATAAACGCCCAAGTGCTAAACGCGGCTAACGTTTAGGTGCATTTACACACATTTTTGCCGCATTTAGTGTGTTTTTTCCAAAATGTTCCTCTTCTGAATGTGATTATTCTGCGTTCAGAAGAAGAACGTTTAACTGCCCCTAATCTCTGCTGCTCCTAAGTCTGGTACAAGCCTATGTGTACATGGACCAGGGGCGGACTGACCATTCAAACACTCGTGCACTGCCCGAGGGCCCGGGGTCAGTGGGGGGCCCCATGAAATGCCCTGGTACCTTTTTTATAGGCTTTTTTGGGTGTGTTTTGAGTGTGGGCCAGGACACAGGGGCCCCATGATCCCCTATTGCCCGGGGGGCCCATGAATTGTCAGTCCGCCCCTGACATGGACACACAGGCTTTGATTGAGTGGAGTTCAGGGGCTTTGGCAAAGAAAACGCCAAAAACTGACATTTAAGAGCAGGCGTGTACATGAGGCCCAACACCTTCTACGTTGCTCTTTAAAACATTCAGTGCTGTTCCACCTTTATTTGTCTTGTTTCATATAAAGTCGTCAGTCCAGCCTAACACTCCCCCATGTTGCTCTCTAAAGCATTCACTGCTATCCCACCTATACTTGTCTTGTACTAGATTTTCGTGGATAACAAATCTCTGTATTGTACCGAGTGGTGTATCATTTAAAACGTATTCTCTTCTCTGTGAAGTCCTTAGTCCTGCCTTGTATTTGTGGTCCGATATTAGACTTCAAATTATTCTTTCTTCCCCGAGCGATCTCTGTCATTCACTCTTCTGTCTGGCTATACATATCTCTTGTAGGAATTGTTTTCTTTCATTCCATCTAACTCTTCATGTCTTTAATCCTGCCTAACACTCACCTATATCACTCTATAAAACTTAGCCCTGCAGGTCCTATATTTTGTCTTTTGTTATAACTTTTGATTTTGGAACAATACTCACAATAACACATCTCTGTATTGTATAAAGTAGTGTTCTCCAAGCTGCGGCCCAGGGGCCAGATGAGGCCCTTTGCTTGCCTTTAACTGGCCCTTGGGTGCCAACAATGGGCCACCATTCCTTCTGACACCAATGATTGGGAACTATTCCTTTCCCCTAATATCGATCTGCTAAAAGGAGCTATTCCTCAGACTGACACCAACAATGAGGCACCATTCCTTCTGACACCAATGATGGGGTACTATTCCTTTCCCCTAATATCGATCTGCTAAAAGGAGCTATTCCTCAGACTGACACCAACAATGAGGCACCATTCCTTCTGACACCAATGATGGGGTACTGTTCCTGTCCCCTGATATCGATTGGCGCTGTTCCTTCTTCTGCTACAATGGTCTATTCCTCAGACTGACACCAACAATGGATCACCATTCCTCCCAATGACACCAGTTATAAGGTAATATTCTCCTGACACCAACAATTGGCACTATTCCTCCCACTAAAACCAATAATGAAGCATTGTATACTGCCATTGACGCCAAAGCATTTTCTACTCACACTGGCCACATTCCAGCCCCCAAAGAGTCTGAAGGACAGTAAACTGGCCCTTTGTTTATAAACTTTGGAGACCCCTGGTATAAAGGTTATGAACACTTTCAGAGCTTAGACCATACATTCCTCAGTCCTACCTAACCCATCTCTGCCTTGCACACGTCTTACACATGTCTCGCAATTGAACTGACTTTTCTACATTTCAGGTAAAACTTCTCTACTTTTCTTCTCTTCTAAAATCTTCCATAGACTTTTCTATTAAGTCTATTAGGTCGTCTTCCATCCTACTTCCCCACCCCCCGTCTTACATAAAAAGGCTTCAGTCCTGCCTAACCTATGTGTATCTTGTACTAGAAGGCTTCAGTCCTGCCTAACCTATGTGTATCTTGTACTAGAAGGCTTCAGTCCTGCCTAACCTATGTGCATCTTGTACTAGAATGCTTTCTGTCCTTCCTAACCTACGTGTATCTTGTACTAGAAGGCTTTCAGTCCTGCCTAACCTATGTGTATCTTGTACTAGAAGGCTTTCAGTCCTTCCTAACCTATGTGTATCTTGTACTAGAAGGCTTTCAGTCCTGCCTAACCTATGTGTATCTTGTACTAGAAGGCTTTCAGTCCTGCCTAACCTATGTGTATCTTGTACTAGAAGGCTTCGGTCCTACCTTACCTACGTGTATCTTGTACTAGAAGGCTTCAGTCCTTCCTAACCTCTGTGTATCTTGTACTAGAAGGCTTTCTGTCCTTCCTAACCTCTGTGTATCTTGTACTAGAAGGCTTGAGTCCTTCCTAACCTCTGTGTATCTTGTACTAGAAGGCTTCAGTCCTGCCTAACCTATGTGTATCTTGTACTAGAAGGCTTTCAGTCCTGCCTAACCTATGTGTATCTTGTACTAGAACGCTTTCTGTCCTTCCTAACCTACGTGTATTTTGTACTAGAAGGCTTTCAGTCCTGCCTAACCTACGTGTATCTTGTACTAGAAGGCTTTCAGTCCTGCCTAACCTACGTGTATCTTGTACTAGAAGGCTTCGGTCCTACCTTACCTACGTGTATCTTGTACTAGAAGGCTTCAGTCCTTCCTAACCTCTGTGTATCTTGTACTAGAAGGCTTCAGTCCTGCCTAACCTATGTGCATCTGGTACTAGAACGCTTTTTGTCCTTCCTAACCTACGTGTATCTTGTACTAGAAGGCTTTCAGTCCTGCCTAACCTATGTGTATCTTGTACTAGAAGGCTTCAGTCCTGCCTAACCTATGTGTACCTTGTACTAGAAGGCTTCAGTCCTGCCTAACCTACGTGTATCTTGTACTAGAAGGCTTCAGTCCTGCCTAACCTATGTGTATCTTGTACTAGAAGGCTTCGGTCCTGCCTAACCTACGTGTATCTTGTACTAGAAGGCTTCAGTCCTGCCTAACCTATGTGTATCTTGTACTAGAAGGCTTCAGTCCTGCCTAACCTATGTGTATCTTGTACTAGAAGGCTTCAGTCCTGCCTAACCTACGTGTATCTTGTACTAGAAGGCTTCAGTCCTGCCTAACCTATGTGTATCTTGTACTAGAAGGCTTCGGTCCTGCCTAACCTACGTGTATCTTGTACTAGAAGGCTTTAGTCCTGCCTAACCTATGTGTATCTTGTACTAGAAGGCTTCAGTCCTGCCTAACCTATGTGTATCTTGTACTAGAAGGCTTTCTGTCCTGCCTATACTATGTGTATCTTGTACTAGAAGGCTTCAGTTCTGCCTAACCTACGTGTATCTTGTACTAGAAGGCTTCAGTCCTGCCTAACCTATGTGTATCTTGTATTAGAAGGCTTTTGGTCCTGCCTAACCTATGTGTATCTTGTACTAGAAGGCTTTCTGTCCTGCCTATCCTATGTGTATCTTGTACTAGAAGGCTTCAGTCCTGCCTAACCTCCGTGTATCTTGTACTAGAAGGCTTTCAGTCCTGCCTAACCTATGTGTATCTTGTAGTAGAAGGCTTTCTGTCCTGCCTAACCTATGTGTATCTTGTACTAGAAGGCTTCGGTCCTGCCTAACCTATGTGAATCTTGTACTAGAAGGCTTTCTGTCCTGCCTAACCTATGTGTATCTTGTACTAGAAGGCTTTCTGTCCTGCCTAACCTATGTGTATCTTGTACTAGAAGGCTTTCTGTCCTGCCTAACCTATGTGTATCTTGTACTGGAAGGCTTCAGTCCTGCCTAACCTATGTGTACCTTGTACTAGAAGGCTTCAGTCCTGCCTAACCTATGTGTACCTTGTACTAGAAGACTTTCAGTCCTGCCTAACCTATGTGTATCTTGTACTAGAAGGCTTCAGTCCTGCCTAACCTATGTGTATCTTGTACTAGAAGGCTTTAGTCCTGCCTAACCTATGTGTATCTTGTACTAGAAGGCTTCAGTCCTGACTAACCTATGTGTATCTTGTACTAGAAGGCTTTCAGTCGTGCCTAACACATCTCTGCATTGCAGTGAGGTTTTCTGCCCTGTAAAACCTTTTTCATCTTCTGCTGCAATAGGCATGATTCCCAGAGCTTTACTACAAGGATAAATGTCCTTACCTTAGCCACGTGACAGTTATTTTCCAATCCCATTGGACACGGCTTAAAATAACTCTCACTTTTTTGACAATAAAAATCTTTATCCCAGTGTTTTAGCTTTGTGAATTGAGCCTAATGTCTTCTGTTAAACTACTATACAACCTCCCCTGTCCTGTTTTCATGTCATTTTTCTTTGTTGTACGATCCTGAGCGTTCCGTTTTCAATCCTTGTTGGATCCCAATAATTCCCCAATGTTTTATATTCTGACAATAGGCTAGACTAGTTTATAATTGCCGTGACCTCATTTTAAAGGTGTCAGTATCTGTACATTCTCTTCTGAATTGTCAGTGTTCTGCTATCAGAATTCTGATTTTTGGGTAACGCCTCTGAGGACCTAGAAGGCCGCAGCTGCCATCTTTTCGGAAGCTATGAGAGTCATAAAACAAGATGTAACAACTCGAAGCGCTGCCCTATTCCCAACTGAATGCTGTTACCATCAACACTTTGTACATGATAGAGCTGCCGCTGAGGCAGAGGCGTAACTAGAACCTTCAGGGCCCCGGTGCAAGAAACCATCAAGGGCCCCCCTTACTCCTGGCCGGGGTCCTTTCCACTGATCTTGGGGCCAGTGGGCAGCAGGAACTGGATAGGAGGAGCAGGGGGGGCGGCATATAGAGGAACCGATGCCCTCCATTTTAATCCTGCAGCTGCTGAATGCCTGCAGGAGGGAGAGGAAGAGAGGCAAGCTTTCAGCGGCTGCAGGAGGAAAATGGAGGGCATTGGTTCCTCTGTATGCCACCTCTCCTATCCAGGTGAACAGGGGCGCCGCATGGGCCCCCTGGAGCATGGGGCCGGTTCGCAATTGCGACTCCTGTAGTTACGGCCCTAGTCACATATAAACTTTATTGTCATATGGGGGGGTCATATACAGAGTATTATGGGGTATTAATACCCCTTCCAGGGTCAGTCATAGATTGTGGAGGTCATTATGTATATTTGTATCATATGCAATATACTCCCCCCTCTCCCCTGGAGGTCAGATATAATTTATGGGCTCCTCTGCCCCTACACTCCCCCCCCTTCTGGGCTTGGATCCCCTTCCCCCACGACAGGTCCTCTTCCCCCCTCCACTGACTGGTGTATGGCTTAGGAACAGGAGGGTGGGCAGTGGGCTCAGCAGCAGAGGGGGTTGGGTTACCAACCTCTAATCCCCTCCCCATAACAAATCCTTTTCCCCCTACTGAGTGGTGTATGGCTCAGGAACAAGAGGGCCGGGCGGGGGCAGGGTTACCAGTCTCTAATCCCCCCCCCCCCCAATTTCAAGTCCTCTTCACCCCTCCCACTGACAGTTGTAAGGCTTGGGGACAGGAGGGCGGAGTTAGCTCAGTGACAAGGGGCAGGATTACCAGTCTTTAATCCCCTCCCCCATTACGCCTCTTTTCCCCCCCCCCACAAATGGTATATGGCTCCGGGTCCAGGTGGCCCCGTGGCTGCCCACTCCAGGGCTCCCTCCAGATGAATGTGGGGCAGAGCGAGAGTTCCTAAGGCTCGTGTACAAGCTGGACATCGCAGACAGACCTGGCATCAGGACCTGGATAGGAGGAGCGACATACAGAGGAACAGATGCCCTCAAATTTCCTCTTGCAGCTGCTGAATGCCTGTGGGAGGGAGAGGAAAAGAAGCAGGCATTCAGCGGCTGCAAAAGGAAAGTGGAGGGCATTGGTTCCCCTGTATGCTGCCGCCCCTCCAATCCAGGTGTACAGGGAACCTGAAGCATGAGGCCGGGTCGCAATTGTGACCCCTGCGACCCCTGTAGCTACGCCCCTAATCTGAGGTAGGGTTAATCCCTCTTATACCATAAAACTAAATGTAACAACTCAAAACGCTGCCTTATACAATTAGTGTATATCCAGTACCTGTGTAAAATCAACGCGTTTCGCCCCTCCCACAGGGCGCCTTCAGAGTCTATCATATACAAAGTGTTAATGATAACAGCATTCAGTTGTGCTTTCACATTATTATTATATCATAATTTTCACAATTTTGGTGACGCATTTGGTGATATATTGCTGGAACTTGCATTCCCCTCGATCAGTCGCTCCCCCACTGCATTTCCAGGGATCAGAAGGCTGTCATACTCTCACATAAAAGAAGGAATGGCAAGAGGTGTCCACATGGCATAATTCCATTTGTATTTCTCTCACAAGTTGCGATTACATAAACAGTACTTAGAAAAGCATTTAAAACTCCAGACCAGAAATTGCGCACCGGCATGTGTTCTACTGCCCGGATTTGACGTCACAGCTAATCTCATCCTAACGTGTTTCGTCCCTCCCACAGGGCGCCTTCAGAGTCTATCATATACAAAGTGTTGATGATAACAGCATTCGATTGTGCTTTCCCATTATTATTATATCATAATTTTCACAATTTTGGTGATGCATTTGGTGATATATCGTTTTCACAGTCCTAGCGCGGGTAGTTGCTGTATTTATGTAGAAGTTTAAAAACTTTGCTGAAAATAGACATTTTTTTAAAGAGTTTGATAGCTGAAGTTACCTGATTCCATTGACTCGTATAAAGTTTTATTATTGCCCCGTATACACTATAAGAATATTGCACGAAAATGTTTGTACGAGGACCGATCGTCCGATAATTGGATCGTTAGTACACAGCTTTCGAGAGGCGATCAGGACAATTTGCGCGACAATATCCGAAGGGACAAGCGCAAAAATTTTTCTCGTACAATACCAGATCGTACGATTTTCGTTTAATCAGTACAGTAGTCATCCAAAAATACAATACAAATACAATATAGGACATCACTTTCGAAATTCTTTTCATTCATAGGAGAATTTTTTATCTTTAATAACCTTTTCACTTTCATTGTGAGACTAGCAGGCGAAATAAAACGGGCGATCGTTCGTCTGATATTCTCATTCTGTGATGGGGCTTTATAGAGAGACAGTCTGAAAGGAAACAGTTACTGCTGTGCTCCCTATAGAAGCTTCACCATGATCTGCTTCTATGGCATGGGTTTAGTCTCTAGCAAATGTTTATTTCATAAATATTTTAAATAAATGATTACAAAAATAAACTGTAAAGTAATACAATAAATAATAATATATTAGAAAATAAATATACATTAGGAAAACTAGTGTTTTAGATTTTTTTTTTAAATGTATCAATTTTTAACTCTTACTCACTAAAACACATATTAGATTTATTTTTAGGTCTTTTGGCCATTTCCTGGGAGATTTCAAACATTTATTTATTTTTTTGTTGCAGTACGGTAATAACAAAGACCAGATTTCATTGGAATCTTCCTCCGTGCTTGCCGATCTCTTCCAGTTTGACATGAACTTGAGAAAACATTTTTTATATTTTTATATTGTTTGGCCGGTTGTAGTTTAAATTTTCTTTGAACACTTTTTGCATTTTTGTCTTCATCTAACCCAGGGGTGTCAAACTCCATTTCATCGCGGGCCATATCAGCATTATTGATCAAATGAAAAGAAAGTGAGCGCTCTCAAGGTAGAAGCTGTAGCAATAGAAGGTAACCAATAGTAAAAACCTCAATAATAATCAAAAAGGAAAGTGCAGCGCTTAAAATATCATAAGAAATAGTCCACATAGAATAAAATATATTAAATGCCAACTAAACGGTATTAGTCCATAAGTGACAATCTGTCCAGGTATATGGTGAATAGCAGCAATACTTCAGTGCTGGTGCTCCAGAATAGTGGGGTAAGAATACGCACTCACCAGATGCGTAATGTATATACGCATTAAATCAATCAGTGGAGGTCCCCTTTAGGAATCGGATATGAGCCAGGCCAAGGATAATCCTCCTTCTGGATAATGGTGGTGCATCAGAAACTTCCGGGTGGTAAAGGATCCAGTCAGCCAGAGGTCCCCTCAGGTGGGCTTGGTGGGCATCTGGTGAGTGCGTATTCTTACCCCACTATTCTGGAGCACCAGCACTGAAGTATTGCTGCTATTCACCATATACCTGCACAGATTGTCACTTACGGACTAATACCGTTTAGTTGGCATTTAATATATTTTATTCTATGTGGACTATTTCTTATGATATTTTAAGCGCTGCACTTTCTCATATCAGCATTATGGTTGTCCTCAAAGGGCCGGTATCTGTAAGACTAGGTGTCCAGAGCACTCCACCCCCCCCCCCATTTCATCAGATTTCAAGAATCCCACACCCTCCCTAACATCACTGTGCACCCCCTTTAGGGACAGAGCTGGAAAGCAGAAAGTGCAGGGTCTGGAGGAGGACCAGAGGAGGAGTGTAGTCAGTTACCAGAGTCTGCTGAATGCTGAGACCAGGGGAGGCAGAGATGAGGGGGTGCTGAAGCTGCACTAAGAGGTTCAGGATTTGGCAGAGGAATTCTATTCTCCTCTCTGCTGAGACAAGGTGGGGGTGGAGACAAGGGGGTACCTGCAGGAGAGGTGCAAGGGCCACATGAAATGGGCAGGAGGGCCGGATCCGGCACGCGGCCTTGTGTTTGACACCTGTGATCTAACAAAACCACTTTTAATGCAGGATGTGCATTATAATAAGAAAGACAAGTACTGCCTATATCTATTAGCTGTTTCTGTTCGTGAGGGGGGCAGGTCCCTCTTCTGAGTCTATTAACAGGTCTTTGTAATCTGATCTCTCCTGCCATTATGGTCTATTTAAAAAAAAACAAAACAAAAGGTTGATCAAGTCATTTATTTTGCATGTAAATTGTAACCTGCTGCTTAAAATGGAAAATACCAAATATTTTAATCTATTTCTGTTAGTAAGGGGGGCAGGTCCCTCTTCTGAGTCTATTGACAGTCTATGTAATCTGATCTCTCCTGCCGTTATGGTCTATTTCGGATCGGTAGATCAAGTCATTTATTTTGTGTGTAAATAGAAACCTGCTGCTTAAAATGGTAAATACTAAATATTTATATGGAATATTATTAACAATGCATAAGAAGGGAAGGTTAGAAACCCTCAGGGCTGGATCTGGCCTGTCTTGTTTGGGGGTGTAGTAAAAAATGTAAGGGAGGCAGAGGATGGGAGATCAGCAGGGCAGAGGACAGGGGTCACTGTTGGCAGGGCAGAGGACAGGGGTCACTGCTGGCAGGGTAGAGGACAGGGGTCACTGCTGGCAGGGCAGAGGACTGGGGTCACTGCTGGCAGGGCAGAGGACTGGGGTCACTGTTGGCAGAGCAGAGGACAGGGGTCACTGCTGGCAGGGCAGAAGACAGATCACAGCTGGCAGGGTAGAGGACAGGGGTCACTGCTTGCAGGGCAGAGGACAGGGGTCTCTGCTGGCAGGGCAGAGGACAGGGGTCACTGTTGGCAGAGCAGAGGACAGGGGTCACTGCTGGCAGGGCAGAGGACAGGGGTCACTGCTGGCAGGGCAGAAGACAGATCACTACTGGCAAGGTAGAGGACAGATCACTGCTGGCAGGGCAGAAGACAGATCACTACTGGCAGGGTAGAGGACAGATCACTGCTGGCAGGGCAGAAGACAGATCACTACTGGCTGGGCAGAAGAAAGATCACTACTGGCAGGGCAGAGGACAGATCACTGCTGGCAGGGTAGAGGACAGATCACTGCTGGCAGGGTAGAGGACAGGGGTCACTGCTGGCAGGGTAGAGGACAGGGGTCACTGCTGGCAGGGCAGAAGACAGATCACTACTGGCAGGGTAGAGGACAGATCACTACTGGCAGGGCAGAGGACAGGTCATTGCTGGCAGAGCAGAGGACAAGGGTCACTGTTGGCAGAACAGAAGACAGGGGTCACTGCTGGGAGGACAGAAGACAGGGGTCACTGCTGGCAGGGCAGAAGACAGGGGTCACTGCTGGCAGGGTAGAGCACAGGAGTCACGGCTGGCAGGGTAGAGCACAGGAGTCACGGCTGGCAGGGTAGAGCACAGGAGTCACGGCTGGCAGGGCAGAGGACAGGGGTCACTGCTGGCAGGGTAGAGGACAGGGGTCACTGCTGGCAGGGCAGAGGACAGGGGTCACTGCTGGCAGGGTAGAGGACAGGGGTCACTGCTGGCAGGGTAGAGGACAGGGGTCACTGCTGGCAGGGTAGAGGACAGGAGTCACTGCTGGCAGGGTAGAGGACAGGGGCACAGCTCCTTCTCTCATCCCTGCACTGCACACAGCCCAGGCACCCCTGGCAGATTTTATTTTTATTTATTTTGCAGTCTTTATCCCAGATTTGCCTTTACTTTATCATGGAGACAAGAGTTAGACTCGGTTCACATTGCCATGCCTTGGGATCTGACTTGTGAGACCCCAAGTCACATGACATGTGAAATCCCATGTTAGTCAATGAGAGCCATCTTAATTAGCACTGCTGAAGTCGCTCCGACTTTAGAAAAGGTTCCTGTACTACTTCAAGGCGACTTCTATCCGACTTGTGCCCATAGACTTTAATGGAAGTCGCCTCCATGTCGGATCCTCATCTATATTGATGTGATTTGGATCCGACATTACAGGAAGGCATTCCCTGAAAGTTGCTTCAAAGTAGTACTCAAGTCGCACAGTAAGTCACCTGGCAAAGTCGCACTGCAAGTCACACTGTAAGACGCCTGGCAAAGTCGCACTGTAAGACGCGGGTCTTTCAGGTCGCAGTGGTGTGAACCGAGACTAAGAGCTTCATCCAAAGTGACTGCCTTCCCATTGGTGGGTATTGGGGGGGATTCCCATACCTCTTTTTCTAATGACCACTGTAAGAAATTTGGATTTTCACTTACTGTCTTTATGGTGACAACAGTCACCAGGACTAAGTGGAGAGATCTCTGCAGAGGGGACAAAGACAGCAATAAAAAGAAAAAAAAACCTTCCAAGGGTTCTAACCCTTCCATACTCCACCAGAAAAAAAAAGGTTTTAATGTTAGTTCAATCCAGAAACAAATCAGATTGCTCAGTGGATACTGAAAGAATGGCAGGGCAGATGTCCAATCTGAATTGTAGCTTCTGTGTGTGTCCACACTTTCTCAGAACCTCGCCGCCCTCTATGAAAGGGGGTCTTTTCTTGTACTGGCTCTGCATGAGTTGTCATGATGTGATCACGAGGTGCTTCTGAGCTTTCAGGTATTCACGATTGATCATTCCACTGTGGG
This sequence comes from Staurois parvus, assembly GCF_062004578.1. NCBI lineage: Eukaryota > Metazoa > Chordata > Amphibia > Anura > Ranidae > Staurois > Staurois parvus. The sequence goes on from NW_028319552.1 coordinate 159,919, forward strand.
AAGGGACAAGGGGGTGAAGGTATATCGATGACGTTTAGTTCATCAGCAATGTGTCGGTGGAAATGTTTTGTTGGGGTAATTCAGTGTAAAGTTGTCAGTGAGCCATTCCTATTTTTACATTGCGACTTGCCATGGCAAAACATATATATCCCGTTGATCTTTACCCAACAGAGCACTTAGTGGCCACAACGATTCTAATAAAAACGCCCTCGCAATCTTAACGGTTCCATGGCAGAAGTAGGCAACCTTGTTGTAGGACTACAAGTCCCATGAGGCTTTGCAGGATTCCCAGCAGCCACAGACATGACTTCCAATGGCCGAGGCATGGTGGGATTAGTAGTTTCAGCACAGCTGGAGTGCCAAAGTAGCCTACCGCTGTTCCATGGCATAATTTGCAATGGTAACAATATTAATGATGAATTTTGTCCATTTTAATTGTTTTTGCTCCTAAGTAACACAATGTCGCATCTCTCCTTTGCACCATAGGTGGATGCCTCTCCCGTGGACCCTGCCGGAACCCCGTGACAGGACTGAGCTCCCCTCTGCGTGTTCACAGTGGACCTTGATTTAATGTCTATACAATTAAGGCACGCGGTGAATGCCAAGAGAGGCGTCTCTGAGCCACTGAACAAAGGATGAGAGGCCCGGAGCATCACTATACCCCAACACAAAGGTATATATAAATACGGGACCTGTGCTTTTAAAAAAAAATATTGCAGGTTACTCTAATGGCTATGTGTGCTTTAGGTCAGTGGTCTCCAAACTTTGGCCCGGGGCCGGATGCGGCACTTTGTTTGCTTTTATTCGGCCCTTGAGGCGCTATTTTATCCACTGACACCAACAAAGAGGCACAATTCCTCCCAGTGAACACCAACGATTGGGCACAATTCCAATGACACCAACAATGGGGCACACTTCCTCCCAATGGCACCAAGAATGGAGCCCGATGACACCAATTATGGGGCACAATTCCTCCCAATGACACCAACAAAGAGGCACAATTCCTCACAATGACACCAACAATGGGGCACACTTCCTCCCAATGGCACCAACAATGGGGCCCAATGACACCAATGATGGGGCACAATTCCTCCCAATGACACCAACAAAGAGGCACAATTCCTCACAATGACACCAACGATGGGGCACACTTCCTCCCAATGGCACCAACAATGGGGCCCAATGACACTAATGATGGGGCACAATTCTTCCCAATGACACCAACGATGGGGCACACTTCCTCCCAATGGCACCAACAATGGGGCCCAATGACACCAATGATGGGGCACAATTCCTCCCAATGACACCAACAGAGGCACACTTCCTCCCAATGGCACCAACAATGGGGCCCAATGACACCAATGATGGGGCACAATTCCTCCCAATGACACCAAAGAGGCAAAATTCCTCCCAATGACACCAACGATAGGGCACACTTCCTCCCAATGGCACCAACAATGGGGCCCAAATGACACCAATGATGGGGCACAATTCCTCCCAATGACACCAAAGAGGCAAAATTCCTCCCAATGACACCAACAAAGAGGCACAATTCTTCCCAATGACACCAATGATGGGGCACACTTCCTCCCAATGGCACCAATAATGGGGCCCAATGACACCAATGATGGGGCACAATTCCTCCCAATGACACCAAAGAGGCAAAATTCCTCCCAATGACACCAACGATAGGGCACACTTCCTCCCAATGGCACCAACAATGGGGCCCAATGACACCAATGATGGGGCACAATTCCTCCCAATGACACCAAAGAGGCAAAATTCCTCCCAATGACACCAACAAAGAGACACAATTCTTCCCAATGACACCAATGATGGGGCACACTTCCTCCCAATGGCACCAATAATGGGGCCCAATGACACCAATGATGGAGCACAATTTCTCCCAATGACACCAACAAAGAGGCACAATTCCTCCCAATGACACCAACGATGGGACACACTTCCTCCCAATGGCACCAACAGTGGGGCCTAATGATTATTATTATTATACAGGATTTATATGGCGCCAACAGTTTGCTCACAATAGAACGGGAGACAATACAGTTCAATACAAGAGGGATAGGAGGACACCAATGATGGGGCACACTTCCTCCCAATAGCACCAACAATGGGGCCCAATGACACCAATGATGGGGCACAATTCCTCCAAATGGCACCATTGATGGGGCACAATTTCTCTCACTGATACTGAAGGTGGGGCATTGTTTACTCCCACTGATGCCCACTGATTTTTTATTCCTGGTTGCCATGGGCCGGACCCCCTAAAGTCCGAAGGACAGCAAATTGTACATTTGTTTGTTTATAAAGTTCGGAGACCCCTGCTTTAGATCATCTTGGCTCCTTTACTATATCTAAGTAAATCAAGGAAGTCTGCATATATTTCTGTTACTGTTTCCTTACTTCTGCTGTCCCCTGAGATTTGTACTGAAACACTCCGAAGGTCTGGGGAAAGCCCTGTGCAGGAAAACCATTCAAAGTCATCCCTTTATATATATATATGTTACTCCATCAAATTGTGGGGCTTGTTAAAAAAATGCAGTTAAATCCAAGCACATGTATCTGAATTGTATAGCATTCATTGGCTTTTCTCCAGCATTGGTGCCCTCCTCAGCCCCGGCCTGATGTTATATATTGCATGAAATGTTCTATACAGGGCTAAGCAGGGAAACCCTTCAAGGAATTTGGACAAATAAAAGGGGGAAAAAATACAAGGGAAATCAACATTTCCGGCTCTTTACAAGGACAGTCCATAGAGAAACAGGTTATTTACACTCCGTCTCTGACCCCTTTCTTCCTGTTTTTTGACAAAAACTTTACAGAGGAGTCATGGACAGTAGAGTTCCACAGAGACCCTTTGGTGTTTAACATAAGTCAGTTAGTGGGGCATGCTGGTACTTGCAGTTCATCAGCAAATTAAAAGTCTTAGCAACCCTTGTTGGCTGCAGAATGTATAAACCTAACAAAAGAAATGTATATTTATAAATTCAATTTACAAATATTTGGATCCTTAGATGTGGTGGCGGTGTTAGTTTTCTTGTTTGGACTAAGAACATTTTCAGCAAGTACAGAATAATACATGTCACTATGTTATTTCTAGAGGAAATATAAGAGTGGAGAATACTTTTAAATCCATCTGTCTCTGAAAATTTGCTGTTCTCTTCTGTACTTTTTCTTTCTTCTGCCTTCTCCTTTCTCATTCCTTCTTCTTTCTCCTGCTTTTTTTTCTTTCTCTTTTCTCCTCTCTCCTTTCTCCTCGTTGATTCTTCCTTCTCCTTCCTTCTTATTTCTCATTTATCCTCTCTTGTCTTTTTCTTTCTTCTATTTTCTCCTTTCTTCTCTTTTCTTCTTTCATCTTCTTTCTTTCTTTTTTCTCCTTCTGTCTTTTTTCTTCTTCCTTTACCCTTTTCATTCCTTCTTTCTTCTATTGTATCCTTCCTTCTATTTTTCTCTTCTTTTCTACTTCTCCTTCCTTCTTTCTTTTTCTTCTTCTTTATTCTCCCTTTTCCATTCTCGCGCTGTCTTTTTTCTTTCTTTTCCATTTTCTTTCTTTTCTTTCCTTTCTTTTTTTATTATCTCCCTCTTTCTCATATTTGTCTATTGGTTATCTTCCTTCCTTTTTCTCTTTCTTTCTTTCTTTCTTTTTCTCTTTCTCTCTCTCTTCTCTCCCCCCCCCCCCTCTTCTTTCTTTCTTCTCCCTCCCCTCTCCTTTCTCTCTTCTTTTCTTTCTCTCTCTCCCTCTCTTTTCTCTCTCTCTCCCTCCCTTTTCTCTCTCTCTCCCTCCCTTTTCTCTCTCTCTCCCTCCCTTTTCTCTCTCTCTCCCTCCTCTTTTATCTCTCCCTCCTCTTTTATCTCTCCCTCCCTCCTCTTTTCTCCCTCCCTCCTCTTTTCTCTCTCCCTCCCTCCCTCCCTCCCTCTCTTTTCTCTCTCCCTTTCTTTTCTCTCTCTCTTTTCTCTCTCCCTCTCTCTCTCTTTTTTCTCTCTCCCTCTCTCGCTTTTCTCTCTCCATCTCTTTTCTTTTTCATTATCTCCCTCTTTCTCTCTCATATTTGTCTATTGGTTATCTTCCTTCCTTTTTCTCTTTCTTTCTCTCTCTCTCTCTCCCTCTCTTTTCTCTCTCCCTCTCTCTTTTTTCTCTCTCCCTCTCTTTCCTTTCTTTCTTTTTCTTTTTCTCTCTCTCTCTTCACAACCAACGTTGTTTTGTTCTGTATCCCAGTAAAGGAGTTCCCTGTCTCCCTTATTTTGTATTGCTTCGTTTTTGCTTTGATCGATACACAGATTCCAATATGTGACAACGTCTGTCCATGTCTTGCACTTCATGTTGTTCCTCTGTAATGTTTAAATAAAGAATACTAACAACCATACACCTTGGATTTTTGACTTATTTCTTCCTTGCACCTGTCTCCTTTTATTCATCTACAACAGGGGTGTCCAACCTGCGGCCGATCAAGGCTCTGAATGCGGCCCAACACAAAATCATAAACATACTTAAAAATGTAAATTTTTGGTAAAAATGCGTTTACACTTAGTGAACGCATACAGCCGAAGAAAAATTTGACAGTGTCCATACTGAAGCCATCCTTTGTGGTGGGTTATGACATACAGTAAAGCCCATTACATTAAGTATGAATGGGCTGACAAGTTCCTGGGTCTGAGGTGCTTGTCACGAGGGGTTCCCACCATCCCTGTGCTGAGTTCCCGGGTCTATACACCCGCTGTGCCCATTATGAGGGGTTCCCACCATCCCTGTGCTGAGTTGCCAGAACTGTACACCTGGTGTGCCCATTATGTGGATCTACCTCAACTATCAATATCTGGGTGCAGACCGGCCCTTTAAATGGACTCTAAATAAGTAACAAATGAAAACCCAACTCACACATTTTAGGAGGTTGTAGCAGTTTTTTTTTTCTTTTGGGGGCAAAGGTTCTGACCATGTGAATAAAAGATGGCCATTGTAAGACTCCCTTGGCAGTGTTATACAGTTTGCCCAACCTCTGTATTAAAACTACAGAGAGGCCTGTTAATGATATAAAAGACTGCGTCATGTATGCCATTCTTTACATTTAGAGTTCTATGTAAAGGGACAATGTATGTAAACTTGGTTGATGGATGTCATAGATTTTTACCAGACATATTGAGTTGGTGAATGTAATATATTTGTAAAACAGAATACATCCATTAATAGGAAAGTATACTTTGATTTGTCATAGCAGAGATGTATTGGTTTTCTTTTTTGTTTTGTTTTTGTCTATTGCCCATTTTAGAGAAACCAGCCCTAGTCTAGAGGAGCATTGTGTTACGGCCGCCCGTTCCTTATGTTCATCAATATGTAGTCAAAGGACTACCCTGCTGAAGGACAAAGCTGGTGATCCATCTGGAATCCAATTTCTAATGGAATTCCTATAATTCCCTGCTACAGTAAACATAGAAGTGATGTTGAGTATTCATCTAAAGAAGTAGTTGCTGAAACAACTAAGATGACTTCTTCTAAAGCCCGGCAGGGTAGGAACCAACCAGTAGGATAGCTTTATAGTGTCCTATGCCCTCTTCGTGAACACCAACATTTTGGAGACCTAAGTTTGGTGACTGTAACTTAATGTTGCGCAGAGGTGATGATGGTATTGAGACATCAATCCTAAGACCCAGGCTGGAAACAACCCCATGGGGCATCATCTGAAATGGTCCTCTAGAGATGTTGGGTTACCTGTTTCTAGAGTTCACGTATCAATCCAATTATATTGTTAGCTGACGTCATGGCTTTGTGGTTAGGTAATGATCAGGGGCGGACTGACAACTCATGGGGCCCCCGGGCAATAGGGGATCATGGGGCCCCTGTGTCCTTGCCCAAACTCAAAAAAGCCTATGAAAAAGGTACCAGGGGCATCTCATGGGGCCCCCTACTGACCCCGGGCCCTCGGGCAGTGCCCGAGTTAACAAATGGTCAGTCCACCCCTGGTAATAATTGTAGCCTTTGTAAGCTTTGTTGTAAATTCTGACTTCTTCTGAAATAGAAGAACGAGCACATCAATGGTTGAGCATAGGTGGTAGCTCAGAGGGTTAGATCTTTGATTGGTCTGTTGGAGACCTGAGTTTAAATCCCTCTGAGGGAAAGCCTTGTGTTTTCCCAGGTGCTGCGCAGTGCCTGAGCCCCCTAATGGTGAGATGGGGCAGTGGGAAATGTTCTGAGCCACTACATTGTCCCACCATCAGGGGTGTTCAGGCACTGTGCAGGAGGTGGGGGTGTGTATATATATATATATATATATATATATATATATATATATATATATATATCTTATATTTCTGAAAAAGGATGTTTTAAATGTAGTGAAGGCTAATGAGCTAACATGCTCTACATGCGGAGCCAGGGACAAGGTTTGACAAGCCAGTGGTGCTTTATTACTTTGTGGATTCTTCTAAAATAGGACAAAGGCTGTTGCCTTTCATATGATAGCTCCAAGAGTAAGAGACCTACATCTGAAATCTTCCATAACTAGCTTGGGAGTTTTTCATTTTTGGCCTCTTTGTGCTTTCTGAAATACAATGTGACTGAGTAGTCATGAAAGCTTGGTGGGTATAGGGTATGATCATTATGATGGAGACTTGGCCTTGGTTACCTTTGGTTTTCTAGTTAGTGAATGTCATATATTTCTGAAATCTGTAAAGGAGCGCATAGGGGCTTGAAAACAGACAATAGCTTGGAGGGTAAGTGTTCAGATTTAACTGCTAATCTACTTCATAAACCAGTCCTGACCTAAGACACATGGGTGCTGTTTGCTGGAGATGTTAGTTCTTGTTTTATGAAATTATCCCTTTTATGTACTTATGAAGTAGGAGAACAAGCAATAGCTTGTACGTGTGCTGGAGCCCTGGATTCAAATCTATTATTTGGCTGTCGAATGGCTTTGTAGTTCTGAAATAAGAGTATGACCAGCTTATTGGCTGAGCCTGGGTGTAGCTCAATGGGTAAAGGCCGCTGGTTGGTCTGCTGGAGACCTGGGTTCAAATCCCTCAGAGGTTGGGCCTTGGTCAAGTTGCCTATACATTGGTGGGACATGGCCCACAGCCCTGAAATGGGTGTTGCTGCCCAGTACCTGTGTTGAGCCATCTTGGTGTGTAAGAGGAAAAGCCTCAAAAATTGCTAAGTATAAATTCTTTTCTGGGCTGCCCAAGTAAGACAGCCCATTCCAAATGTAGTTGTTGCATTGATATTACAGATCTTGGACCAAGGGAGGTGGGTCCTTAACCTAATGTGATGCCCACACATGTTACAGGCCTGCAGGGGCCTGGGACTGGAGCAGACTGGTGGGTTGTCCATGGCCTCCAGGCTTTCACTCAGGGATTTGAGCTTGGGTCTACTGCACATCCACATTTCTGCCCTTGGGGTCTACAAGTGCTATCATGGATTCACACTCAGAGGTCTACTGCACTTTCATAGGATTTGAACTCGGGTCTATAGTGCCCTGGGTCAGCACTCTCATCCACTGAGCTACTTGCTTCTGCTCAACAGTTCATCTCCTCATTCTCCTATTTAAGGAGTAAAACACAGCAACTAGAGGAACAGGGATTTGAACCTTCTACTCCAAAATCACCATTGCATTGCGAACTCACTGCTAAACCCCTGAGCCAGTGAGCTCTTGCTAACCAGGTTGGTCAGTCAAGACTTAGTGAAATGTGATCACTGATTAACAAGCTGGGATTCAAACCAGCAACTCAAAAACCAGGTAATGATCACCTGCTGGCTACTAAGCGCCTACACCAGTGCATGGTTCAAGTCTAAGTAATTAGTGTCTAGCTTCTTGAATATCACCACTCATTAACTCACGACTCAAGCCCAGATAGGTGAAAAGTGGGCCTTTTTTTCCTTTTTAGGCTCAGCCAAATCTTAAAAAAATATTGTAAGAAATCAAGACTTAGTCATGATCCTTGATGCCTAATCTGCAGCTGACAATATTTGCAACACCCAGGTGGGTGGAAATGGGAGATACAATATTTTATCTGTTATTTTTGGAACTGTGGATCAGCTCTGACTCAGGGCTTTAAAACAAGCACTAATTTCATCAAACACTACAGCACTGGTCCGCCAATTTCACATAACTGGTAGGCTAATTAAGATCAGAACCAGCTTTTTTTTTTCCACAAGTGGGTAAAATCTGGGACTAGGAATATATATATATAATATATATATCGGGGCGGACTGACCATTTGGAAACTCAGGCACTGCCCGAGGGCCCGGGGTCAGTAGGGGGCCCATGAGATGCCCCTGGTACCTTTTTTCATAGGCTTTTTTGAGTTTTGGCAAGGACACAGGGGCCCCATGATCCCCTATTTCCCGGGGGCCCCATGAGCTGTCAGTCCACCCCTGATATATATATATATTTTTTTTGATGGGCCATTGCACGTGGGTAGAATTGGTGATGACATCAGATTGAAGATGATTTATTCCATATAAAAGCAGGCTTCGCGGAACTAGGACTGGTAGTAGATGCGGTGTTGGGGGTTCCTGTCCCAGGTCTTTGGATTCAAACGTAATAATCATTCGCCATAGAAACTCGACATCACTTACGCCAACATATCATTAAATCCTTTGCTGTGGATGGTGGGAATGGGCGGTCTTGATGTTGAGGCTAGAAGCAGACACAGCTGAGGTAGAAGAACCTGTTCCAGTCTCGGTGTATTTCAAAATTATTCTTCTTTCAGAAACAGAAGAAAAAGTCAAGAGGAAGCGTTTGCTAATCTTTCACTAGTATCTTGATATTCTGAACGAATGAGAAACCAATGAATTTAAAAAAAAAAAAAGAAAAGAAGAATGCAAACCCCTAAACTTGTAATGAGCCAGATGGTTCTCTACTCTAGAGTGATTCAACGGCATGGTCCAACTTTTTCACATACAGATTTCTTCTACTGACCCAACATTAATGCTCCTATTTGAAGTGGGAAAAAATTAGAAAATCATTTTCAGCCTAAATATTCCCAGAACAAAGAATTCTCTGGCAATCCTTTAAAAGGAAACTCAGGTTCATGGATGGTGAGCAGCTCTTTGTTATTTATTTAGAGGCCTCATGCACATGGGCAGGAAAAAACCGCCTGATCCGTGTCAAAGTGTCTGACGCTTTTACCAGTGTTTAGGCGCTTTTACAGGTGTCAAGCACTTGGGCGTTAATTCATTGAATTGGCCAGAAAAATAATTTACTATGGCCATTGATATGAATTAACGCCCAGGCGCTAAACGCGACTAGCGTTAACGCGCATTTCTGCCAAAACGCTGCTGCTCCTGGACGCACTGGCCCTGGGGGTTTCTTTTTTCCTGCTGGTAAATGCTACTGCTACTAACAGCTTCTAACCCCCGGTCAGGGGCGGACTGACAACTCATGGGGCCCCCGGGCAATAGAGGATCATGGGGCCCCTGTGTCCTTGCCCAAACTCAAAAAAGCCTATGAAAAAGGTACCAGAGGCATCTCACGGGGCCTCCTACTGACCCCGGGCCCTCGGGCAGTGCCTGAGTTTCCAAATGGTCAGTCCGCCCCTGCCCCCAGTTCACATATATGCGGCCGTGTGGGCCACGTTTTGACAGGCACGAGAGCCCATTCATTCGAATGGACTCCTGTGCCCCCACACAGGGAAGAAGTCCCTGCACTTCTTCTGAAAACGCAGTCCACACGAGAACCTCGGTTCCCAGTACGGTTGCGTTTTTCCAGTGCAGGTGGAGTGCCATTAGAAGTAATGGCACCCGTCCGTGGGTTCGGATTCCTCTGTGCGGGTGGTGCAGCTGCACGGATTTTCGTGCGGATCCGCAGCAGCACCACCTGCACAGATGTGAACCTAGGGTCAAAGTCTATGTGTGCATGGACACATAGGCTAACATGGAGGAGCGTTTGGAAGCAGTAAAAACAAAAACCGCCTGCATGAGGCCATAGACACAGACACACGTTATTGCAATTCTGTATATTTTAAAATAACAAAATACCTCTACAATGACGACTTATGAGGTTTGGGATTAGGGGGCTGGCCAAAGGACTGCAGCTGGTCAGCAGCAATGAGACACAACAAATGATAGAAAAAGGTAAAAAAACCAACACATTTATTTAAAAAAAAAACAAACAAAAAATAAAGCACTAGTTTAGAACTCACATTGTTGTCAAACTCAATGTTCTTCCTTTAGGGTTTGGATTCACTTTAACCTCTTGGCGCCGGACGCACACAAATTTGTGGCCTCCCGGGGGCTGGGCCTTGACGCCGAGCAGCCGCACATTTGTGTGCAATTAACAAAAATATATGTGCTGCGCACTCCCAGCACACATACCTGGTACTCACGGAAAGGTCCCGATCTCTTGCGATCAGGACCTTTCCCGATCATGTGACCGCCATGACAGCGAATCACGGTGGTCACATGACCATAAAATCCCACCCCGCTTCCCGCCTTCTGAAACACTTAAAGGGCCGGGAGGCGCCGGTGCCAAGGTGGTTAAAGTGGTTGTAAACCCATCCATATACCTAGTGAAGTGACTGGCCTCAGGTGATACACAGAGATGAAACAAATCCTCCTACATAAGTTGTACTTGTTTATCTGCAGCCTTCTCTTCTCTACATCCATTCAAAGTGCTGAATTTGTAAAGCTTGTAGAGCGCTCAGAAAAAGGGGGCGGAGAGCTGAAGTTCCACTCTGCAGAGCTAATCAAGTTCACGCTGAGAGCTGACTGGGGGGAAGAGACAACCCCCCCTCCTCCACACAGCTCACAGGAACAGAGCTGTGGCTGTCAATATGCTGGAGGTCCCTCCCCTATCACCATTTTTCTCTTGGTGTCAGGAAAATTCATCAGAAGTGATTCATGCTGATAGCAGTGGAAGGAGACAGAAATGACACTTAATGCTCTGGACTAAGACAAATACACACTACAGAGGGATGTGCTTTGTTCATATTTCATGTCCGAGTTTTACAGCCACTTTAATCCTTCCATACAACCACTTTAACCTCTTCGCGCCGGCCGCAAGCAAATGTGTGGCCTCCCGGCATCTGGACCTTGACACCGAGCAGCCGCACATTTGCGTGCAATTAAGGAAAATATATGTCCTGAGAGCGCACTCCCTGCGCACATGTCCGGTACTCACGGAAAGGTCCCAATCTCCTCTTTTGATCAGGACCTTTTCCGATCATGTGACAGTGAATCACGGCAGTCACATGACCTTAAAACTCCGCCCCGCCTCCCAGCTTCTGAAACCCTTAAAGGGCCGGGAGGCGCCGGCGCCAAGGGGTTAACCTTTGGATTATGGTCATCCCACAAATAAGCCTTCCCCTTCATCAATATAAGAAATGGAGGTGACCTACAGGCTCTTAATCAGGTCTCCAAGACTTGGCCCCCTAATTCACATCTTCATAAAGATAGAGCCCACCTCATGATCCTATTTGGGAAGCACAGGAAATTCACAGACATGGTTAGTAGGACCCCTGCACACTGGAAAGCTATGGCACCCTACGTCCTATGAGGGACAACCAGAAAATGGGAAATCATTCTGCCTCTCTGCATTCCATGCACATTCCTCCAATATATTGTGTTTTATTCCTTTAAAAATCCCTGCAAGTACAAAGAAATACATGTTCACCGCCAGAGATCAAAGGATCTCCTAACTTTCTGTTTGAGGGCGGTTCACACCCCATGCAGACCAGATTTTTTTCTGCAACAAAAATGCATGGATAGTTATTTTATATGGTTTTCAAGGACATAGATCACACCAGTGTGGTCAGTTCCAGTGTGGTCAGTTCCAGAAAAAAAAGTAGAATTTGCTGTACTGACCTGTACTGGAAAGCAGTAAAATGCATCAAAAATGGACGTTCTTATTTAGGGTGAAGAAAAAAAAAAAAAGGGGGGGGGGGGAAACCTCATCCGGACTGTGTTTCTATGGTGTGACCCAACTCTAAGACCAGCCAATAATAGGAGGTCAAACCTAAACAACACTTTCAGTTGTATCCAATTAGGCAGGCCCTTGCACTACATAGTTGAAGGTAAATCTAAAGGAAATTGGACAGAAAATTGTAATAAAAAAGGTTGTACAGTGTATGACCAGCCTTAGGAAGAAATCCCAAACACTGTTGACTGCCCTACCTACTGGACTATTGACCTCCACCTATCCCTTACCCCTCTTTGTCCCACGTCACGAACATGGGATGATTTCTTTACCAGCAAAACGATGCCACTGCCTTGACTCCCAAGAACGTGCCCACACACAGCCTGATATTTACTAAAACTGCATGGTGCAAAATCTGGTGCAGCTTTACATAGAAGCCAATCAGCTTCCAGGTTTTATTGGCAAAGCTTAATTGAACAAGCTGAAGTTAGAAGCTGATTGGCTACCATGCACAGCTGCAAGTAAATCTCCCACCACTGTGTGTAGCTAAAGCGCTCTTGGGAGATGTAGTTCTGGGGGCGTGCCTACATCAAGAAGAAAAAACGTGTTTATTAATTTCTTGCATTCAGATCTGCAGAGCACTGCAACCCGCATCAGCAGTGGTGTATTTAGGTTCTGCCCTAGGCAACACAAAAATCGGACGCCCCCCCCCCACAGAGAGAGTGCCTGACACCAAGCAACACCCCCCCCCACACCCAAGAGAGTCAACCACCACCCTCCATACAGCAGCCACCCCAACACCCACCCCCCAGTGAGAGAGAGGAAGACACTCACCTTCACAGCTCCAGACATCCCCTGGAATGAGAGTCAGGCTCTGCATATACCATCAAGGATCTCGCAGGCTTTCTTGGATCCCACCCGGTCCCCATGCCGTGTATGTCTCTTCTTCCAAGGGGCAGTGCTGCCCCCCTGAAAAATGCTGCCCTAGGCAAATGCCTTGTTTGCCTTGTGGTAAATACACCTGTGCGTATCAGTGGACGGTGGGTGCAATGTACAGACTACTGTTATGGGGCTGGAGGAATCACACAGGCTACGAGTGCATTGACATCACTTCACGTGTGCTCCATTGAGGTCTACAAGTCCTCTGCCATGGTTGCAGTGGGACTTGTAACCTTCCATTAACAGATCCCTGTGCTGCACGAGAAGGAACCCATTATTCCACGGGTGTCAAATTGGCAGCCCTCCAGCTGTTGCCAAACTTCAAGTCCCATGAAGCATTGCAAGATTGACAGTTACAAGTATGACTCCCAAAGGCAGAGGCATGATGGGACTTGTAGTTTTGCAACAGCTGGAGGACCGCCAGTTTGACACCCCTGCATTATTCCCATAAGGGGGGGAGGGGATGTGCCCATGTTTCATGCTACACCCCCTAATCTATAGTACTTGTATCATGAAACAGTCACAAAGGTGTAAGAAGAAGCCTTTCAAGCCCATCTGGTCATGGTGGCCAATGAGCACTTGCCATTGTAAGCATTATGATGGATACTCACTCCAGGGCTGTGTATTGTGTTGTATGGTGAACAGACCCCTACACCATCATCACGGGGCATCATGGCTGCTACGTACAGCGGGGTCCAAAGGCCAGAATAAACAGAGAAAGTCCCCTGCGTTCAGCAGTTGTGGGATGATGTGAGCAGTACAGGTCTTTAGGCATCCATCTCCCGCACAGGGCTTGCTGCCCTCTAAGGGTCGGGGGGAACCCAAATGCAAAAACAATGGAAGAAAGGGGCGCACCAGCCTAGTGCATTACCTGAGAATAAAACTTTTGTAGAAGCACTGAAATATATATAATCAAAAACAATTATGTATCAAAAGCATCAATCTCAAAGTGTCCAGGTCACCAGGTCAACTCCCAGATCTCGAGAAGACCCTCAGATGTCTGACACGTTTCGAGGGACAGTTCCCTCTTCCTCAGAGCCAGCCGTTGAGGGTCTTTTCGAAGTTTGGGAGTTGACCTGGTGACCTGGTCGCTTTGAGATTGATGCTTTTGTTTGTGAGTATATATCTTTTGGTGTTTCTACAAAAGTTTTATTCTCATGTAATGCACTAGGCTGGTGCGCCCTATGAGAATAAAACCTTTGTAGAAACACCAAAAGATATATACTCACAAACAAAAGCATCAATCTCAAAGCGACCAGATCAACTCCCAAACCTCGAAAAGACCCTCAGATGGTTGACGTGTTTCGAGGAACAGTCCCCTCTTTCTCAAAACCAGTGGCTGGCTCAGAGGAAGAGGGAACTGTCCCTCGAAATGCCTCAACCATCTGAGAGTCTTCTCGAGGTTTGGGAGTTGACCTGGTGACCTAGTTGCTTTGAGATTATGATGCCTTTGATACATAATTGTTTGTGAGTATATATATTTCGGTGTTTCTATTAAAGTTTTAGTCTCAGGTAATGCCCTTGGCTTGTTTCTTCCACTGTTTTTGCAGTCCAAAGGCCAGAATATTTGAAGCTCGCTTTGTCATTTTTTTTTGTGAAGAAAGGTGAATGTACACTTTAGGCTGTTAATACCGTGGGCATGTGTCACGACCAAGAAGAGAATTTCCAACCTACGTGACAGAACCTGAAGCAGGAATCATGGGAATGAAGCAGCGGCAAGTTACAACTGCCACCCTTCTTTAGGTGCAAGGATACTAACTGCAGCAATAGTCATCACCCCCCCCCCCCCCAAGGTGCCTGGGGGCAAACGTCTGGCAGAAGAGAAGACAGCCAATCACAGCTGCAAGAGGATTCATGAGCTTCCCTATACTGCCCTCTACTGGCCAGAAAAGATAGCAAACCTTTTTGGATTTATAGTATCCCTATTTACGAACACTAATTTACTGAGCAATGTTCTGGAAGGCACCACCACATTTACACATTAGTGCATAGAGCGTATATAGGAGCAGTGGCATCCCGAGGCAGGTCCGCACCGGGTAACACAAACCGCACGGGGTGACACCGGACCCGCTCCACAAAAAGGTAAGTTGTAAAGCAAGCCGATAATCTCCGCAGGATGGATCCAATCCATCCTGCGGGGATCGTCGGCTTTCTTTATAACTTACCTTTTCTTGGAGCGGGTCCGGTGTCACCCCGTATAGGTTGCATGTTCACGATCCTTGTCGGCATGCAACCTATACGGGGTGACACCGGACCCGCTCCAAGAAAAGGTAAGTTATAAAGAAAGCCAACGATCCCCGCAGGATGCATCGGATCTGCGGATTGGGGAGCATAATGGATCGGAGTCCAATCCAGGGGTGGCCTGACCATTTGGAAACTCGGGCACTGCCCGAGGGCCCGGGGTCAGTAAGGGGCCCCATGAGATGTCCCTGGTACCTTTTCCATAGGCTTTTTTGAGTTTGGGCAAGGACACAGGGGCCTCATGATCCCCTATTGCCCGGTGGCCCCATGAGTTGTCAGTCTGCCCCTGGTCCAATCCATTATGCTCAATCCACATATCCGATCCATTCTGCGGGGATCATCGGAGGAGGTGTCACCAAGTGTTACCGCACCGGGTGACACCAACCCTAGGGATGCCTCTGTATGGGAGACAAGACTTAAAGCAGAGCTAGTCCCCTAAAAACTAGGGACAGACAGGCTCTTTATTTCAGAAGAGGGCCCTTGGTTTCCTCTTGTACCAAATTGTATTGTAACTGTAATGTCTGCCTTCCTTTTGTAAAGCACTGCGCAAACTGCTGGCGTGATATAAATCCTCTATAATAATAATAAAAAAGAAACATGCAATGTCTCTTCTGCAAATAAAGAAACCCACCTGGCTGCTCAGTCTCCTTTAGAATGTACACTGAGCTGCCCAAGTACAGCACAGCACCTGTGTGTCAGGATGACTGTACTCCTGCGCATGCACAGGAGTGATGTCACCTTGGGCCAGCCAATGAGAACGGCGGCAGCTCAGCACCCACAAGAAACTGGGTAGAAGAACTGGCTTTACACAGAGCAGCCCCGATCCTCTTCTACTCCCTCGCTAATGCTTCTTCCACCCCACCCTCCTCTGAGTCCCCCTCATAGCAAGCTATCGAGCACAGCTCTATGTGTTCATAGACATACAGAGTGCGGCTCGGCCCTGCGCTCTGTTTCCTCCTCACTGGCTGGAAATGAAAGCAGCGGGAGCCAATAGCTCAAGCTGCTGTCTCTAAGCCAATACAGAGGAGGGGAGCAGAGAGAACTGCTGCTCTCGTGCACGTCACTGAATCGAGATCGGACTCATGTGGGAATAAAATGGAAAGCTGCACACAGGGTTTTTTTTACCTTAATGCAGAGAATCCATAAAAGGTAAAAAAAACAATAAAAAAACGTTCTGCCTTAAAAACCACTTTAATAAAAACAAAACAAAAAAAAAAAAATTAATGAAAGAAAAAAATCACCTGTCCCTTAGTGGCAACCTATCTGCTAGTGGAGACCTCTGCGTTGTCATCATGCTGCCACTGCACTTGAGTTCGTGGAGTTCTTGAGGACCAAACCAATGGAATCGTCTTTCAACCAACAGGCCAGAACGTGAGGAATTGAAGGAGGTCTCTCCCACTCTGCAGTGCAGAAAAAAAAAAGACTCGGGACCAGGGGTGTCAAGGAGGGGGGGGGGGGCATTATCCTGGCAAGAGATCAGTTTTGAACAAATGTAAAAAGTCGTTTTGGAACCTTTTCTTCTACTAGACCCACATAAATAGATCAACTAACAATCAATATACAGTATCTGCAGGCAGATGGCTGTTTGGTGCAAGGGGAGCCTGTTCTACTCTGAATACCATAAGACAACCGTGACCCTGATGGATCTGAAAGTGGTTGCAAACATGTATTAAGCTCTCGCCTGGGAGTTGTGCTCCAGTAAACATGACAGTTTCTTGGAGAAAATCCCAGATCTTGGGACAAGAGCGGCAGCAGATAATTCATACAAAATCAGTTTGGATTATTTTCCTAGTTTGGCCATTGGACACTAGGTGTGTTGGTAGAGCGCCGGACCTGGAACACGAAGGGGAACAGTTTAGGTCTGGAGGTTACTATAATTTAGCGTATCCTTGAGGGGCCCCAGGGTAGCCTAAGAAGTGGAGTTAAAGGGTACAGACATAGTTTAAGTACAGTAAATCTTACTTCTCATAACAGGAGGGAAGAAAAAGCCAACTCGTTTCTGTGGCATAATGCTCTACCTTCATCAGGGCTTAGATACAGATAGCAAATAGGGAGAAAACTGGGTGATAGATTGTTAACAAAGGATAGGTTTGCTTATCTCTATCCTATCGTTGATGTTAATCTTTTTTTGTTGTTGATGTTAATCTTTTTTTGTCCACTAGACTCCTTATTTACTCACAATGACATCTAGGCCCTGATGAAGGATTATTAAACCTCTGAAACAAGTTGGCTTGCTTATGACCTTTCATGGGAAAATAGGATATTTGACTCACCGTAAAATCCTGTTCTTGGAGAATGGACGCTGGACAACAAAGCTTGAAAAGACACCACAGTATAACCACTCTCAGCCTGCCTTAGTTTAGCAGCAAGTAACAATAGAAAGACCATAAGAAAAGAACAGAGAGAGGACCTTTGTCCCGTAATGTATGCCAAGAAAATAATTTTACTGCAAGTCAAAAATCTCATATTCTTAGTCCTACATTACGGGATCATTATTTTACATCGTAGCATCCAAAAGCAGTCTGAGGGGTGGGCAACCCTGCAACACAAGGCTAACGGCCCAAAATAATCAACAGGCTAATAGAGGAGACTCAACAAAGCCTACAGAGCTGCATGAAGACCTTGTGATCAAAGCCAGAATCAGCTGAGGCCTGAACATTCACAGATGCTCAAAAGCCCAAAAGTCTAACTGATCTGGTGGAGTGCTCTTTGACTGGGAAAGGTGGAACCTTGCCCTTGAGGTCAGAGGCTTGAAAGAGGAGCTGTTAAATCCATCTGTCGATAACGGAACAAAAAGCTTGTCCTCTATGAGGACCTTCAGGAATGATGAACAAAGAGTCAGACAACTGAAAGAGAGCTGTAGCTGGGAGGTAAACTAAAACTGCACATACCACATCCAACAGAGGGGAATCTCCTTACAGGCAGACATGGTAAAAGAAGGTCCTGGTTAAGTTGAAAGGAAGAAACTACCTTGGTAAGAAAAGAGGCCTTGGACCTCATAGCACTGGTGTTTGTGTAGTACAAGAAGAGGTTCTTTGCAGAATAAGGCTGCCAGATTCTCCTCGTTGAAGTGATGATGAGAAAAGCAACTTTGCCATTAAGGGTGGACAGATAAAACTCTTTAAAAGGTTTAGGAGGGTTTCTGAAGAACCAATTGAACCTGAAAGAGATACCACTGGGAAACGTAGTGGACGAATATTTTAGGCAGCACCCTGTATGAAGGCCTTCACCGAGGAAAATGGACACTAGCAGGAGGGAGGATGCCCATTCTAGAAAACTAGTAAAAAAAATAAGGCATGCTGGGAGTGTGAAGGAGTAATACTTGGATGTCCTTTTCAGCTTTGTTTTCCATTGTCCAAACTCCGGAAGACAATAGCATAACCCAGAGTACCTGAATAATCCTGAGTTTCTGATAATGTACAGGTAGGAAAAAAAAGATCTACCGGACAATAAATGGTCAATTTTTACAAATGCTTCTCAATGTCCAAAGAGAGCAGGAAACTTCCACAAAAAAGCACCCACCGCTCAAAAGTATGAACTCCTGCTGATCGCCCGTTTCGAATGAGCAGTTCCTTGGCTTCTTCTGGACATCACAGCTCACCCTTCTCTGCCCACCAATGCTAGCTCTGGCATGCATCAGTGAGTTTTAGCACACAGACGATACAGCCCTGGGTGATGTTGGCATGCTATGTTCAAGAAAGCTCCACATTTTACTTTACAAGAAGATAAATGTAAGGGCTAAACAAGCTGTTTTGTAATTCAAAGTTCATGTGTAGACAAAACTTAGTTTTTAGTAGGAAAGACTGAAAATCCCTCAAGTTTTTCTTTGACAATAGGAAGCAAGAGAAAATGTCTACAAAGTGAGGTCAATTCCCTTTAAGCCAGTTGTCACCAGGACAGGTGTCCCCATTTTAATATTTACCCATATGCTGGTGACACCCATAAAATTCTGGATTTTTCCTTATTTTATCTCCTGAACAATGGTCACCAAGACATAGAAAGGGTGACTACCTACCCAGCTGGGGCACAGAAAGAAATAAAAATGTGAGATGGGATATAACCCATCCCTACCCCATCCAAAGATAAATCAGTCCCTTACAGTAGGACATCACCCAAATCCCCTCCAATAAAAACCACCGAGTCCAATTTCATGACATTATTGAATCTTTATTAGTCTAGACAAGCAAAGAGCATAGTGGCCAGTGTGTGGGGCTGCTGCAGAACGCAAGATGAGAAACCATAGGCAAGGAAACAAAGATGCTTATTGGCTACATTCAATCAAATGAACCCCTCCCACATCTGACAGAGGGGGACCTAAGGGGGTGGGGACACAGGCTGCTGTCCCTCAGGGCTCCTCCATGCATGCAGGGACTGCATAGAACAAAAAAAAAATTCAAATACACCTCTAGGATAAATCACTGGACCCCTGATGAAGTGAGTGACATGACAAAGGGCAGACACTGTAGTCATGAGAGATGAAGGGTTTGATGTGGACTACACAAAAGGAAAAAAACAAGGACCTTGACAGAATTACAGTTAATTTTGTTTACCAAACCAATATTCTGCTTAAAACTAAAACAATACATTTTAATCAATCCCAAAGAGACATCATTAGTGTAATACACATCGCCATTGTTTGAACTTTAAACTTGTGATCGTCATGGAAAAAAAAAAAGCTAAAAAGTTCTCCTTGCAATAGAAAACATGAACCCAGGTCTCGTTGCCAAGAACATGTCCCCCCCATCGCTGGAATGAAGCAACTGAAATTTTGCCGGATGCTAAAGATTGTTCTGGTGGGACAAAATTTATTGTTTACTTTGTGGGGAGGATGACTTTTTTAGATTCTTTAAAATAGCAAGGCCCCTTTAAGATTGTGACACTGAATTATCATCTCAGCACCAAACTAAAGTGGAACACCAACAAATTTCAGAATATAGAGCAGGAAAGGGTAAGAACCCAGGTTGAAGACACTTAACGCAACTTTCAGTCATGTTTCTATAACAGAAAGGAAAGGGAAATTTGTCTCACTGGGAAAGTCCCTCAGAGTTCTATTATTGAGTCCTCAGTGGGAAGATTTTCCCTTTTATACTTTAGGCTGCCACTGGACAGGAAGTGAAGGGAAACACGGAGACCAAAATGACATCTTACCTCACTCTAAACCTACAAATGTTGGTTGGCGTTCCAAAATAAAGTACTGCCAAGATTTGGATAGAGTCGAAAATCGTTAAACCCAAGAGATATGAAGATTTAACTATCTATAAACAGATGTCCCCTCTATTGTTCTCATAACAACTTCACAAACTGTGGCTTTTCCCAGCCCTTTTTGGTCTTGGTGAGCAACCAAAAGGCCAAATATCCCAGACTGGGATAAACACAGCAATATAATTTTCTAATCCTTCTCCAGCTCCATCCAGATCATGGCTTTAGATAGACTTTAGTGTCCAAGTCACAAGGGTGACTTCAGTATCATTTATGGCTACTGGTTGTCAATTTCCAGAACGTCAAACTTTCCCAAAGAACCAGCCCTGTTTAAGACACAAAACTACACCAGTGATAACACATGACTGAGGGGTCTGCACTGGACACTATTTACTGGCTGAAAATTCCACCCAGACTAGTCACCACTAGAGGTGAGCTTGGGCGTCCTCCATCCTTACTTGAACTTGGCTCCTTTTTTATACCTATGAGTTGCAGGCCAGGTCATTACCACCCCACAGCCAATCATCGTCTATGTGAGCTGTGGGGCAGTAATAACCTAGTCAACAGCTCAAAGGAGTAAGTTTGAAGTTCAGGTAGAGATGAGTTTGGAGGACAGGGAAGCTCAGGTCTGATCACAACATATCTGATGTTTTTCCCAACTACTAGACACCAAAAAGCAATATGGTGTCAGAACAAACCTAAAAAAATGATTAGAGGCATTTGGTAAAAAGGGGCTGAACACTGAAAAATACTAGTTACCAATTACCATACAGATTATGAACCTTGATATAGTTTAGCAACTGAATTGTACCTTAAATGTACTGCAACTTGCAAAAAAAAACATTTAGTCTCCAAGCTGTAGAATACACTAAGCTATAGTATGGGAACTCAAATAAAGAGCCACCATTATAAAAGACCTGGGTGGGGGGGGGGACAATAAACTCAGCTACCCAAGTTGATGCCAGGAACATTGGTCAGGCTAGAAACAGAAGTGTATTGAGGATCATGGATCAAAACACACAGGAGGCTAACCTCACACAAGCTATATTCTTGGGACAGGATTCAAACCCAACTTTCTTTTATCTGCCTCATACCAACTGTCCACCGAAATAGACGCAGATTATCCCTCCACATCAATATAGTCGATTATAATTTATCAAAATTTTCCACCTCCGTCATTTGTTTCTTAGCCTACTATGCAACAAATCAGCAGCTTTCTAGAGAAGACTTCAAATAGTTTTTTTTTAATATGGCCGGTAGCAAGAAAATAAACTGGATGAGGGAAGCCAACATCTAAGAATGCTTTATCCAAATCAGTTTCCCGGTTTCCAGCAAATCAAGGAGAAAATGCCTTGTCCTCAAAGTATATAACAGAAACGTTGGATTGTCCTTAGTAACCAGATTCTAACAGGTTGTAACAGAGAAAAAGAAAGAGACATAGATATACAAGACCAGGTCAAGAAAATGGTTTATAATAACCATGACCAAGCATTTAATGTGCATTCTATTGCAGGTAGAGGTTAATTTTTTTGATCTGTTATTGCAGCAAAAACAATCAAAAGCAGAATTTAAACACGGCAACTGAGGGCCTAGCTATGGATTGACCACTAAAATTACAGATCCAATTTTACTTTTCTTTTTATTCTTAAACATATGTACCCTTTCAAGACCCACAGAATGGAATTTAGGTGAAATAGAGAAGAGCAATATTTCACAGAGGTGGATCTTGCGTGTTCTGGGGCCCGTGTCAACGTGCTTTTGGCCGGTCGGATGGCATCAGTTTGACATCAGTTGGAGGCGCTTATGGGATTATTCAGAATTGATTGACAGAAGCATTTGACTTGCTTCCAATATTTGGTTTTGCCTTTCCTTTCCTTTAGACATAGGAGAATGCAAAGCCAGCTTGAAGGAAAAAAAGCCTACAGACATAGACCCAAATAAGTACAGATGACACCCAACTCTTTGGAGGCCTATGGAAGCAGAGGTACTCCAGATAAGAACTTGTTGGCCTACCCTGTCCCAGAACATAGATGACATACTGCCCTGCAATGTTACAGAAATACCCATCAACTGTCCTTTCCACCCTAAACATACTCCAATCCTCTTGTAGAAGCTTTGCAGCCAGTGAGTGGCCATTTTCAGTACAGAGGATGGACGCATTTAAAGATAAATGGCTGCCTCACCATCTGCCCCAACAGCACTTTCAGTCCCTAGGGAGAAAAGAGCTACAAAAAATGTAAATTAATAAAAACTTTGATGTTTAAGATATCTGGATCAGAAGCACTGATGTAACAGCAGTTACACCATTAAGCCCCTCGCCTCAGTCCATAGATCTTACAACTCTGTAGTTTATGGTTTCTCAATCAGGGTTCCTCCAAAGGTTGCCAGGGGTTCCTTGAGGAATGAGCAATTTCTGCCTCTCGGATAAGTTGCCACTGACACCATTGATCTTTTTAGCTATCTGTAAGGGGGTCCTTGTTCCCAATGGCCATCACACTAATGTACAGGGAGCTGTCAATACAATTGTTAGCAGGGGTTCCCTGAAGCCAACAAGCTATTTTAGAGGTTCCTCCATGTTAAAAAGGTTGAGAAAGACATTCATGATTACAGTTCTACCACAATGGATTTGTAACGAGGCAATCTGGTCTGGTAATATCCAACCAAGGAGTACCCTACCAAGGCAGGCTTACCTGTAGTCTAGCGGCACTCCCTGGTGGTGAGAGAGTGCAACAGCTTTAAGTCCACATCTACAAAGTCCCCTTTTAAACACAGACAGACACGTGTTTTTTTTTTTTATCTGATGTTTTAATATCAGGAAGAGAGAAATTTTGATTCAGAAAGACACGGTGTTAGTATAGACCCTGAAAATGCTGCGGCAAGAGGGAAGGATGATTCATTTGATTACGGTCGATGCAGCCAAGCGCCGACTTTTTAGACCGGTAACCAAAACACACACAGGTATGTAGAGAAGGGGGGGGGGGAACATGCAAGACGTACACATATCATGAGGCTATGATGTATAAGATGGAGGACAGGATGTGGCTGGGACACAGAAAAATTAAGGCTACCCCCTCTTTCCCATCAATCAAAAAAAAACCAAACAGGTCCATTTCAAGACAGTGTCGTGTCACGTGGCAGGATCCTGCTCAGGTGATTGGCTGTTTGACAGTGCAGACCCAGATACGTAACCTATACGAGTACATCTGTATTCATTTGTGCTGTTTATTATACTAATTAGTGGTGTAAAGAAGCAGTTTGCATCCTAAGCTGTTAACAGATAGCATAGGGGGGCCTTCTGTCTATAGCAACTCCTGGGCAGGAAAAGGACCCAGTTGCAATGGGGAAACACAAACTTACATTTCCAAACCTTTGTTGGCATTCGTTCACCTATGCTTCTGCAGGAACGTTTTTGCCTGGGAGACCAAAATCCTTTTTGAATGGCTACTATAGACAAAATACCACCATCCAAAAACACAAAGAGTTGAAGGGGCTTCGTGAAGAACATCTACACTGATTCAGAGGCACCCTAATGAAGGCCAACACTCCTTCAGCCTCAGTGTCCATATTATCTTCAGATTTTCAATCCCCAATACAGTTGAATAAGTTCAAGACAACGAAAAGGACTAACTGGTTGGAAATTGGTTCCTATATCAAAATAGGTATCTTGCCTTGCAAAAGATTTTCTTGGTCACCTGACTAGCAGGGTAGGCAACCTGCAGCAGCATCTTCTCCAGGAAAGGCAAGTCATTTAGGCCTGGCATGCTATTTATCAATTGTAGCAGGACTGTTGACATAGCTGTGTTAATATTTGAATAAGGCTGAGCATATAAGATAGTATGAACTGTCGGGGTGTCCTATTATGTCCTGCAGGGAAGGAGGCTTCTAGAACATAAGGATGTGTTATACGGACTAAAACCACAATGTACAATAAAGCCAGGTTCTACGGTTCTCTTCAACCTAAGCGTCTTTCCTTGCATATTAGAAGCTCTGCTTTTCAAAGTTGCTTCTGGGTTTACCGTATGCAGAGGAAAAAATCTAAGATACAGGGGAGGACTGACAACTCATGGGGCCCCCGGGCAATAGGGGATCATGGGGCCCCTGTGTCCTTACCAAAACTCAAAAAAGGGTATGAAAAAGGTACCAGGGGCATCTCATGGGGCCCCCTACTGACCCCGGGCCCTCGAGCAGTGCCCGAGTTTCCAAATGGTCAGTCCGCCCCTGGTTCTATCCATACAGAAAAGGGACGTTGGCAAATAAAAACACTGCTAAGATAACAGATCAAGCTAGATATATGCACGTTGGTAGAAAACACTAGCTTCATATGCCATTTAATCCTAACTGCATCACAAATCATTGTTCAAGCCCTGAGGAAGGGAGTCCTTTCCTCCCTAAACACGTTGGCTGTTATCTTTCATTCCCAACAAAGATTTTAAATGAATTGCAAGCGAGACAAAGCTTGTACTAGGAGCTCTGCACTACACACTAAGAAGTTTTCGATCTTCTGAGCAATTGGATTATGGTACTCAGAAAGCCTAGGCCCACAATCAAGTCCTTACTCCTCTACCATAACCTAAACTTGGGTAAAGGAAATTAATTTTTTTATTTGATGCAACTGAATGAACCTCTACATGTGTCAGTTCAGCATTATCAAAGTTCCCTAACCTAGAATCCCCCCCACCTAGGGGCCTACCGCTCCCTAGCAGCAGCAGCCTCCTCCGGCACTGTCCAAGCCTCCACAGTAATTACCATAGGCTTAAGTGGAGCTGTACCCAGACACTACAGATCGGCTCTTTCTCAAACTTTTTACCCCAGAGTAATCCTTGAAATGATTTTCAGGTCTCAGGAAACCCCTGCTAAGATTAGCCCACTGGGAGCCAATGAGAAAATGGTCTTACATTGGTGGTTAGCGGGAAGAATGCCTTCTTCACAGAGGTGTTCAGAATGCCTTCTTCACAGAGGTGTTCAGAATGCCTTCTTCACAGAGGTGTTCAGAATGCCTTCTTCACAGAGGTGTTCAGAATGCCTTCTTCACAGAGGTGTTCAGAATGCCTTCTTCACAGAGGTGTTCAGAATGCCTTCTTCACAGAGGTGTTCAGAATGCCTTCATCACAGAGGTGTTCAGAATGCCTTCATCACAGAGGTGTTCAGAATGCCTTCTTCACAGAGATGTTCAGAATGCCGCCTTTACAGTGAGCTAAAAAGATCATTGGTGTCATGTTATCGGCTTGTCAAGCAGTGACAGACCTGAAGCTATGCAGGCACCACCAGATGGAAGGTCCATTAGCCACAGTCCTAGAGCAGGGTTTCTGAACCAGGGGTCTCTGGAACCCTACGGTTCCTCCAGAGGTTGCAAGTGGTTCCTTGAGAAATGAGCAAGTTCTGTCTCTCAGATAAGTTACCACTGACACCATTGATCTTTTTAGCTATCTGTAAGGGGATAGGTAATTCTTCCCAAAGACCACAAATGAAAGGAGCATTCTTCCCATTGACCATCCCACTAATGTATCATGAGTTGTAGATATAGTCATTTCCATCAATGGTTCCCTGAAACCGGAAAACTACTTCTGTGTTGAAAAGGTTGAGAAAAACTGCTCTAGGAGGAACTCCAAGGTTACACGGAACCCTGGTTGAGGTTGGCTGCTATAGATGCTAGAAGTATGATTTACGTCTACAGGGAGTAAGAGTGCAGACATGACCCAAATCAGAAATGATTTGGACTCTGGAGGCCACCGCAGCTAGGAGGAGGGGTCTTGATTAGATGACATTAAAGGCCTAGGGAGGATGGCCTGGGTTTAGGCCAGAAAATATAACTTGTCCTTCAGGATAGGACTGGACTTTCAAAGAGGGAAAGCCGGCTTACTTTGATAAAGAAATCCCCTGAAACTAAGGTGTCTATCATCAATTGGCTCCTGGTCCTATCTAGCACTGTAGAGGAAAGTCCTCATCTTCTCTGTCTTCTCCAGATAAAGACCTCTGATCCTCCCAGGAGGTTGAGGCTAGTCTGGTCTGAATATGGAGAAGACGCATCCTCATGTGCGAAAGGTTTTAATCTGGTCAGAATTGCACTCATCTAGAAGAACAAGCTGCTAGGATACACCACATGATATAGAATGATCTTTGAATGGTGGTGAATTACTTCTAACAAAGATTAGAAAGCAAGGTCTCCAATGCGCAGCCAAGCCCATAGTATGTCACAGAGCTTCTAGGAAACCAATGGTTACTGGAACCAACACAGTCACATTGTCAGTCAATAGTCATGGACCAATGGCGGGACACAGGCTTCAGCAGTCTGATAAAAGAACTGCGTTGTTGCCGTGGACTCTCCAATCAGATTAAAACTAGAAATTCATTGCTTTTGAAAATTTTAGGAAGCAGTGGTTGAGGGGCAGCACACCAAGTTCTTATTTCGGGCAATATGATCATGAGGCCCAGCATGTGACGCCATTGATAACAAACAAGTTGCACATTTATGAACTCGGATGCATTGAACTGAGAGCGGAAACGATGAAATACACAGCAGAAATCCAGGTACATTTACTGCTTTCTCTGCCAAAAATATGTGCAGTTCTGTTCATCCAGTTTTGTGATTTAAACAACTCTGCATATAATAACAAAGAAGGCATCACTCTTTCCAAGTTCAGCTTGCAGTTTCCTCTCCTCCACCTTGCTCACTGGACAATGTGCCGGCATCATCACCAGAGTTCAATCAGCAAAGGGGTGACCAAAGAAGTAGATGTTTAAAAGTCCTAGCAGTGCTGTCTGGCCTGGATGTGTGAATCACTCAAGTGGCTGAACAGAATCAAAGCTTTGTATTTAACCATTTCCTCGGAGTTAAGCTTTAAAGTGGGTCTCACAAAGATCATTTTAAAGGAAATCCATCATGAAAAATGTGGCCTTCAGTTTAATTGCAGTAACCCTTAGCAAGTAGATAGAGTCTCACTCGTTGCTGCAGGTATCTGCACCTCATTATTCTCCATCTTATTAAAAAGTCAGTTCACCCCAAAACAGATATTTCAGGCTTTTGGCAGAGGTCAGAGAGCTAAACCTGTTTGGGGACCCAAAGAGATGGACTTTTGTATTAGAATAATAACGTATCAGCACTACAAGGGAGCCCTGGTGAGCACACCCTGGAAGGGCAGGGAACACCCAAAATTCAGGAGTAAGAGGGAACTGAATCCAACGTTCATGGGACTTATCCGAAGTCTGCAGCTGACTTGGTATAGCAGACTCTTTTTAGGCCGAAATATCACTTTTAGGTGGACTGCTTTGGCCAGAGAAGCCTCTGATGGGAAGATCACAAGAAGCCATTTTTGGGTGGAAAAATGCACAACTGACACAAACCTAGCTTGAAGAAAAACATGCTTACAAGGGTTACTAAATCTTTATAATACAAATTTACAGCGCCACCGAGGGGCCCCAGGAGTTTTTCAAACCATTGTGCTCTGTAGATAAATGGAGCTGCGTTTAAATTAGATACCTGAATGTCAAGCATGGCTTCCGCAAAGGCTGCCCAGAAATGGAGCATTATAAATAATCTGTGCCATCCTGCATATAGGAGGAACAGTAGAGCGCAGCCCCCCACAATCATCAGAGAAAGGAGAGCTCTCTCTCGACAACAAATCTGTACATGTGCAATGCACTGCCCCTTGTCCATAAATCCGTACTTGCGCAGTGCACACTCCCGTATCCACCAATCTGAACATGCGCTGTGCATACTACCGTATCCACCAATCTGAACATGCGCTGTGCACACTCCCTTGTCCATAAATCCATACATGCGCTGTGCACACTCCCCCATCCACCAATCTGAACATTCGCTGTGCACACTTCCTTGTCTACAAATCCACACATGCCCCAGTTCACAAACCCACACATGCACAGTGCAAATTCCCCTGTCCACAAATCAGTTTATGCGCAGTGCACACCCCCTTGTCCACCAATCCACACATGTGCAGTGCACACTCCCTTGTCCATAAATCCGCACATGCCCCTGTCCAGAAATCTGCAAATGCACAGTGCACACCCCCTTGTCCACCAATCCACACATGTGCAGTGCACACTCCCTTGTCCACAAACCTGCACATGCACAGTTCACAGCCCCTTATCCACACATGCACAGTGCAAATTCTCCTGTCCACAAATCCACACGTGCACAGTGCAGACCTGTGTCCACCAATCCGTACATGTGCAGTGCACATCCCCTTGTCCACCAATCCGTACATGCGCAGTGCACACTCCCTTGTACACCTATCCATACATGCGCAGTGCACACTCCCTTGTACACCTATCCATACATGCGCAGTGCACACTCCCTTGTCCCCCAATCCACACATGCGCAGTGTGCACTCCCTTGTCCTCCAATCCACACATGAGCAGTGCACACTCCCTTGTCCCCCAATCCGCACATGCGCAGTGCACACTCCCTTGTCCCCCAATCCGCACATGTGCAGTACGCACTCCCTTGTCCCCCAATCCGCAAATGTGCAGTGCATACACCCTTCTACACAAATCTGTATATGTACAGTGCACAAGCCTTTGCTCACAAATCCGCACATGCACACTCCTTTGTCCACAAATCCACACATGCACACTCCTTTGTCCACAAATCCACACTCCTTTGTCCACAAAACCACACATGCACACTCCTGTGTCCACAAATGCGCACATGCACACTCCCTTGTCCACAAATCCACACATGCACACTCCTGTGTCCACAAATGCGCACATGCACACTCCCTTGTCCACAAATCCACACTCCCTCTCCCAGTCATAGCAGAGCTAAGAGCAGAGGGAGCCGGGAGCTGTGGGTTGAGGGAGAGCGCATTGCATAAGTGCCAATTTGTGGGCAAAGAAGGGCACACTGAGCATGTGCAGATGTGTGGACGACGGAGAGTGCTTGTTCCTGTAATGATGGGGTGGGGTGGGGGGGACACGTCCAACAGACCAGCCATCTTAGCTAGTATGCAAGACAGCATGGATTACTCAGAACGACTTTCTGGCTCTGCTCGGCCTACAGGCATGCAATCTAAATGAAGCTCGATTTATCTACAACGCTTTGACAACTACGAGGGCCCCTTGGCTGCAGCTGCACACTGTATTATGAAGGTGAACCAACCCTTTAAAAAGCCCCTTCAGCCAAACTGTACAACTACTGTGCACAATTCCTCCCCTGATCCTTTAATTCCATACATCATTGTGGAAAATGTACATTTTTTTTTAATACACTTTCAAAATAACAGATTCCCCTCTGCCAGGATTCCCCAAGCCAAACGCCTTGCTGCACAACTGCTGTCGTATCCTCACTGGAAAATACATGGGTACATAAACAGGCAATTTGCATTCACCAATCCCTGTCATGTATTCTGCCCGGTATCTCAAGAATGTACTTAAAAAAACAAAAAAAAAAAACAAATGGGTGTGGGGTGGGGAGGGTTACCTTCAAGCTGGTTTGGGGTGGGGTGGGGGGGATAGGGGGTGGTGGTTACCTTCAAACCGCAAAATAAAACCAGCAACAAAAACAGACAAATCGGAAGCAGATATGGTTTCAATGACATCGATTATTAAATTCTGGAGGTGCCCAGGAACACAGCACAAACGGCTTATTCATTACATTTCACAGGTTGTCACACTAGTTATATAGTGAGGTGGGGGCGGAGCCGGGACCCAACCCCTACAGTGGCTGAAAATTTTCTCTCGTCAAGGATTCTTTGGAGTCTGCCTTCAATTTTGGGTCAGTTTGACAAACTAATATTTATTATTTTTTTTATTCCTCAGGAGAAAAAGCAGATATCTGGATCGGGATGGGGGGGGGGGGGGAGGGGGATGGGGGGGTGTGGGGGTCGGGGAGAAGAGTAATAGTACACTTATAATCTACAGGTGTATAATGATACAAGAAAAGACAGGTGGACTGGCCAAAACAAAGAAGATAAACGAAAAAAAAATGAAATTATTTTAGGAGTGGAGGTTATGTTGTAGCCTGCGTTAGAAGATACACAGATACTGAAAAGCGTCATTTCAGTCCCAGGCCTACAGGCTGCACCACAAAATGTCTATTTCAGTTTTTTTTTTCTTTTTTTTGTTTTTAAATCACCTCTGAAAGTTACTTTTTTTTTTTTTTTTTTTTGTCTTTAAGATCAGTTCTATTCATAAAGGTGAAGCCGTGTCCTTAGGGTTTGCTTCGAGTCTGGCGCTCCTGCGGAGAGATCAAAGACAAAAACGTAAGAGACTTGGTTATCGCCAACAAATAAAATGTACGAAAGGCAAAAGGAATGGCGGTAATTGGCGTTAATTGCACACCTTTTTTTTTTTTGAAAGTGGACCCAACACTAAAAATCAAAGTAAACCTTTTTGCTTCTGGGGAAAAAAAAAACAATGTTTCCTTTAACCCCTTCCAGCCCCACCATCCATAAACTGGGTTAGGACTCCCGGAGGGGAAGGTGGTCTGCTTGATCATGTGACCACTGTGACTGACCATCACACGGTGGTCACATCAGACCCAACACTAAAAATCAAAGGAAACCTTTTTGCTTCTGGGGAAAAAAAACCCCCAATGTTTCCTTTAACCCCTTCCAGCCCAACCATCCATAAACTGGGTTAGGACTCCCAGAGGGGAAGGTGGTCTGCTTGATCATGTGACCACTGTGACTGACCATCACACGGTGGTCACATCAGACCCAACACTAAAAATCAAAGGAAACCTTTTTGCTTCTGGGGAAAAAAAACCCCCAATGTTTCCTTTAACCCCTTCCAGCCCAACCATCCATAAACTGGGTTAGGACTCCCGGAGGGGAAGGTGGTCTGCTTGATCATGTGACCACTGTGACTGACCATCACACGGTGGTCACATCAGACCCAGCACTAAAAATCAAAGTAACCTTTTTGCTTCTGGGGAAAAAAAAAAACAAAACAATGTTTCCTTTAACCCCTTCCAGCCCAGCCATCCCTTAACCACCTCACGTCCGGCGTATATAAACGACCAGACAGTGGCAGTGCAGGGGCGGGTGGACGTTTATAAACAGCCTCCCTGCTGCCTGCTTGTGCACGCTCAGCACCGTGATCCGGTGCCCGTTGTGTCCTCCGGAAACAGTGGAACACTGATAGTCGGACGGGACCTCTGTGTAAGGTCCCGACCATGTGATTGGCCAATCAGTGATCACATGCAGAGTAGTAAGCAAGATGTCACTTATTTTATTTATTTCAGGCACTTATATAGCGCCGTCCATTAACATAGCACTTTACATATATATTGTACATTCACATCAGTCCCCTAACCCTCAAGGGGCGTACAATCTAAGGTCCCTAACCCTCAAGGGGTGTACAATCTAAGGTCCCTAACCCTCAAGGGGGGGGTACAGTCTAAGGTCCCTAACCCTCAAGGGGTGTACAATCTAAGGTCCCTAACCCTCAAGGGGCATACAATCTAAGGTCCCTAACCCTCAAGGGGCGGACAATCTAAGGTCCCTAACCCTCAAGGGGCGTACAATCTAAGGTCCCTAACCCTCAAGGGGCGCACAATCTAAGGTCCCTAACCCTGAAGGGGCGCACAATCTAAGGTCCCTAACCCTCAAGGGGTGTACAATCTAAGGTCCCTAACCCTCAAGGGGCGTACAATCTAAGGTCCCTAACCCCCAAGGGGCGTACAATCTAAGGTCCCTAACTCACAGCCATACATATACATACTAGGGACAATTTAGACAGGAGCCAGTTAACCTACCAGCATGTCTTTGGAGTGTGGAAGGAAACCCACGCAGGCACAGGGAGAACATGCAAATTCCAGGCAGGTGGTGCCGTGGTTGGGATTCGAACTAACGACCCCAGTACTGCCAGGCAGAAGTGCTAACCACTAAGCCACTGTGATGCCCACTTACTGACATCATTGCTTACTACGTGTAAAATCTGTGTATGATCACAGAGATCACATGGTACAGAGCTATTCACAACAGCCTTGTACCATGTGACAAGCTGTGACCAATCACAGCTCACACAGTAGTTCTCATGGGTTGCAAGAATGCAGCCAGAGAGAAGGAGAAATGATTGCTTTTACATCCTTTATGGGTGTAAAAGCTATCAGTGAAAAAAAAAAAAAAATGTCATCATGGTGACGCTGTACTGCTAGAGTGACAGTATGTTAAAAAAAAACATAAATAATAATATAAAAAAAAAAATAAAAATGTAAAAAAAAAAGTTTAAAAATGATAATTTTTGGTTATAAACAGAAGATGACCCGGATGTTTATGTCCAAGGAATCTTCATAAACACGAACGAAAAATCCAAATGTTAAAAGTAGATCGGCCTAATGAGATCATGAAACCAGAATTCTGCAGATTATATTTTATGTATCTATTTATGTATATAGGTCATGTATTAAACGATATTATACTCATTGCTGGTAATCGTTGTGTATATCGCTCGTTCTGGCCGGAGGGGCGTGGCTACAAGGTCACACGCACGCCGCATCACTTCCACTTGTACGGAAGACGTCAACACTACGTATTGCCCGACGAACGATTTTTTTAGATTGGTTAATGTGGGCCACGATTTCGACCAACGAACGAACGCCGGATGACCGATTGATCGATTTTCTAATCGTGTATTCCCACTTTTAGCTTGCTAAAGCACTGAGAGTCTTAACCTGTTACCGCCAACATACACACATATGTGGCAGCACAGTGGTTGGCTTTAACATGGTGCACCCACATATAGGCACACATCTGGCGTTCGGAGCATGTTCACTGAGCTGTCACCAACAGCTCCCAATCACAGCTTATAACTGGAAGGTGGTACAGCTGCCAATCACAGTGATCACATAATCAGAAGCGCGCCTACTGGCCTCCTGCATACAAAACAAAAACCCTTAAAGGGCCACTGACAGTAGGGGGGTAAACTGCTTTATTTTAGAATATACATTTTTTGTTCAAATATTTTTTTCATCAATTTTTTTTTCCTGATCTCCAGCAGCCTCTGTCTACATGCACTTTGCAATGGCTGCATGAAATTTCTCAGGGTGCGTTTCCTG
The DNA here is from genome assembly GCF_062004578.1 of Staurois parvus. Taxonomy (NCBI): domain Eukaryota; kingdom Metazoa; phylum Chordata; class Amphibia; order Anura; family Ranidae; genus Staurois; species Staurois parvus. The sequence goes on from NW_028319552.1 coordinate 193,177, forward strand.
ATGGTGACAACAGTGGACTATGACTTGTGTAAGTTGTGGAAATGGATATTTGTGTCTCTATCAGAAGCTCGTTTGACGGGGTGCCAACGAAGGAGCGCAATTAAATGACAGAGACAGACCGTTGTCACCCAAGAAGTGTCTGAACAAGGACCCTCAGGGAAAGGTGCACCAGGGATTCTTTGACGGTGTACTGACACTGGAAAAGTTTGTTCCAAACCATGCTATGGGCAGCACAGTGGCTAAATGGTTAGCACTTCCGCCTGGCAGTACTCGGGTCGTTGGTTCAAATCCCAACCACAGCACCACCTGCCTGGAGTTTGCATGTTCTCCCTGTGCCTGCGTGAGTTTCCTCCAGGTACTCCAGTTTCCTCCCACACTCCAAAGACATGCTGGTAGGTTAATTGGCTCCTGTCTAAATTGGCCCTAGTATATGAATGTGAGTTAGGGACCTTAGATTGTACGCCCCTTGAGGGTTAGGGACCTTAGATTGTACGCCCCTTGAGGGTTAGGGACCTTAGATTGTACGCCCCTAGAGGGTTAGGGACCTTAGATTGCACGCCCCTTGAGGGTTAGGGACCTTAGATTGCACGCGCCTTGAGGATTAGGGACCTTAGATTGTACGCCCCTTGAGGGTTAGGGACCTTAGACTGTACACCCCTTGAGGGTTAGGGACCTTAGATTGTACACCCCTTGAGGGTTAGGGACCTTAGATTGTACGCCCCTTGAGGGTTAGGGACCTTAGATCGTACACCCCTTGAGGGTTAGGGACCTTAGATTGCACGCCCCTTGAGGGTTAGGGACCTTAGACTGTACGCCCCTTGAGGGTTAGGGACCTTAGATTGTACGCCCCTTGAGGGTTAGGGATCTTAGATTGTACACCCCTTGAGGGTTAGGGACCTTAGATTGTATGCCCCTTGAGGGTTAGGGACTGATGTGAATGTACAATATATATGTAAAGTGCTGCGTACATTGACGGCGCTATATAAGTACGTGAAATAAATAATAAATAAATGCTCAGGTTCAGTTGCCCTCCTCCCGTCTCCTGCTGGTCTCTATTCACATTGGGCTAGAAGGAAGAATTCTCATGTATGCTCATATCCGCCCTGCCAGGCAAACCACAGAGATCTCTGCTTCCATACCCAGTGATATCTGGAGGGTTCTGAGCTCAGGGATGGTTTACACCTAACTTGTGGTCTGGTACACTTTGCTTCAGCGTTCATTGTGCCCAGGACCACCTCTTCCAAGCAGTCATGGAAGTACATGGAACTGTTGCCAGGTATACTTTGGAGTCCTCACATTACACAAGACTAGACATGTGCGGTTTGTTTCGTTCCAAATCAAAATCTTTCATTTTTCAGAGATTTGGGTGTGTCTGAATTTCCAAATTACAATAGTAACGAATCTGAAATAACAAAACTAAATTCGGGTGAAGGGAGTACATCCAAATGAAAGCTTTACATCTAAAGATACTAATAATGACTTTTGAAATTAAAATAGAATTTCAGCCTCAGCCTAACCAGTCTTAAAAATGTCCCATCCCAACACCTACAGTTAGGGCCATATATATTTGGTCACAGGCACAATTTTAGATTTTTTAAGTCATTTACCAAAACATATTCCAGCTCTAGTTCTATAATGGATATGGGCGGAAAGTGTGCACTCTCAGGTTTAATTTGAGGGGATGTACATCCAAATTGGAGGAAGGTTTTAGGAATTACAGCTCTTAAGAGTAGCCATTTCACCTTTTACAAGGGACCAAAAGTAATTGGACAAATGAATATAATCGTAAATAAAATGTTCATTTTAAATATTTTGTTGAGAATCCTTTACTGGCAATGACTGCCTGAAGTCTGGAACCCATGGACATCACCAAAGACTAGGTTTCCTCCTTTCTGATGCTTTGCCTGAAGTCTGGAACCCATGGACATTACCAAAGACTGGGTTTCCTCCGTATTGATGCTTTGCCTGAAGTCTGGATCCCATGGACATCACCAAAGACTGGGTTTTCTCCGTATTGATGCTTTGCCTGAAGTCTGGATCCCATGGACATCACCAAAGACTGGGTTTCCTCCGTTTTGATGCTTTACCTGAAGTCTGGAACCCATGGACATTACCAAAGACTAGGTTTCCTCCTTTCTGATGCTTTGCCTGAAGTCTGGAACCCATGGACATTACCAAAGACTGGGTTTCCTCCGTTTTGATGCTTTGCCTGAAGTCTGGAACCCATGGACATTACCAAAGACTGGGTTTCCTCCTTTCTGATGCTTTGCCTGTAGTCTGCAACCCATGGACATTACCAAAGACTGGGTTTCCTCCTTTCTCATGCTTCGTCAGGCTCTAACTGCAGCTGTCTTCAGTTCTTTGTTTGTGGGTCTTTCTGGCTTTAGTTTTGCCTTCAGAAAGTGAAATGCATCCTCAATTGGGTTGAGATCAGGTGATTGACTCGGCCATTGCAGAATATTCCACTTCTTTTCCTTCAAAAGCTCCTGGGTTGCTTTTGCAGTGTGTTTTGGATCATTGTCCATCTGTACTATGAAGCGCCGTCCAATCAACTTTGCTGCATTTGGCTGAATCTGGGCTGACAGTATATCTCTAGACACTGCAGAATTCATCCGGCTGCTTCTATCTTCTGTCACGTCATCAATAAACACCAATGACCCAGTGCCACTGGAAGCCACGCATGCCCATGCCATCACACTGCCTCCACCATGTTTTACAGATGACGTTGTGTGCTTTGGATCATGAGCTGTTCCAAGCCCTGTACACACTTTTTTCTTCCCGTCATTCTGGTACAGATTAATCTTCGTTCATCCGTCCAAAAAATGCTTTTCCAGGACTGGTCTGGCCTTTTTAGATTTTTTTTGGCAAAGTCTAACCTGGCTTATCTATTCTTCAGGCTTATGAATGGTTTGCACCTTGTGGTGACCCCTCTGTATTTGCACCTTGTGGTGAACCTTCTGTATTTGCACCTTGTGGTGAACCCTCTGTATTTGCTCTCGTGAAGTCTCTCTTGATTGTAGACTTTGACAATGATACGCCCACCTCCTGGAGAGTGTCCTTCACTTGTCTGGATGTTGTGAATGGGTTTTTCTTTACCTTAGAGAGGATCCTACAACCATCCACCACTGTTGTCTTCCGTGGACGTCCATGCCTTTTTATGTTGCTGAGCTCACCAGTGCGTTCTTCTTTCCTCAGAATGCAACAAACTGCTGATTTGGCCGCTCCTAATGTTGCTGCTATCTCTCTGATGGATTTGTTTTGTTTTTGAAGCCTTACAATGGCCTGTTTCACTTGCATGGACAGCTCCTTTGAACGCCTGATGTAGGTTCACAGCAATAGATTCCAAATGCAAATACCACACTTAGAATCAACTCCAGGCCTTTTACCTGCTTAACTGATGAAGAAATAATGAAGGCGTAGCCCACACCTGGCCATGAAACTGATTTTGATTCAATTGTCCAAGTACTTTTGGTCCCTTGAAAAGGGGGAGGGGACGGCTATTCTTAAGAGCTGTAATTCCTAAATCCTTCCTCCAATTTGGATGTACGTACCCTCAAATTAAACCAGAGAGTGTGCAATATGTATGGACCTAACTGTATGTTGACTAACCTTAGTAAATAAAGGTGTATATACTTACCTATTCTCAGCCTGCTCTGTTCCAGTCATGTGATCCCCTTTCAACCAGTGGCAGCTGCGGGGGAGAAGAGAGCACTCAACAGCACCTGGGGAAGCCTGGGAGTGGCAATGTTACTCATAGGTTCCTATGTCCCATCCGCTGTCACAGCTCCCTTCTCTCCCCTGCAGCCGTTGACTAATACAGGGAAGTCAGATCACGTGAAGTGGTCTGGAGGGGACTAAGAACAGGAGAAGAGGTAACTTTTTTTTCTTTCTTTTTTTACACACAAGTTAGTAAGCCGGTGTGTTAGGAGGGCGAGGGAACATTTTTGAAGCAAAACTTCACCCAAAAGGGGAAGTTCCATTTTTCCGCCTCCTTCTGACCTCCTCTACCACTTTTGGACACTTAATTTTGTTTTGACAGGTACATGCTCCCACTTCTGTCCAGAGTGCCTAGTGGAAGTCCACCCCTCGACCGCAGCCTTCTGGGACACATCACAGGTCCTAGAAGATTGCAGGCTCACACATACGCAGTAGGAAGCCAGCTGGAAAACAGAGGAGTCACGGCCGGAAATCCCTCAGTAAACATGCCAGTGCCAGGGACCTGAAGAATGTTGGAGAACCGGCCTGGGTGAGGACAAGGCTGGATCCCTGGACAGGTAAGTGTTCTTTTATTGAAATTCAGCAGCTACACTATGTATAGCTGCTGACTTATACTTTTTTTGGGGGGGAGGGGTTTGCAAATTGAATTTACATAATTTACAATGGCTTAAGTTTGGACACATGTTTATTCTGATTGTAATCATTTATTTGCCATCAAAGTGGACCTACAGTTTGAAGTAAGGCCTGCTTACAAAAAAAAGTAATCATCTTTTTACATGCATTTGGCTATTAATGGGTAAACCTGGGCAATTCTCAAGGCACACAGTAACAGGTGTCTCCAAGTCATCAACGTGGATGAAGTTCACAGCAGGTGAAGTGGAATCACACCACCACCAATACCAGAGAATCAGGATGAGTAATATTTCCATAAAGAGATCAGATTTCTCTTCTGACAGGTTTTATTTAAATAGAAGGATATCACTGACAGGTAGCCCTCTTGCTGGACAAGTATGACAACTTCGGCATATGAGATTATTAGGAGCTCCTCTAGAGAAACGGCTTGGCTTTTTGGCTTTTCTTCTAAAGGATACTTGGGAAGCCTCTGAAAATTAACTGATTATAAACCTTGGCAATATGGACAAAGATACTCTATACAGCCAAAAGTATGTGGACAGTGGACCATCACACCTATAGGAGCTGGCTGACATCCCAATCAAAATCCATGGCCATTAACAGTAAGCTGTTGCCTCTGCCTCCCTTTGCTTTGTTGGGATACTGTCAAGGTCCTACCTTTTCCTTGAGGTTTTGCTACTCCATGTGCTGGCGTCCATCTTGGATTCTGCTGTGCATGGTGGGAATCCTTTAATGCCTACAGGTCTCTGAGGTCCATCCCCCAGAGGGGTGTGGCTGATGACATATAAACCTGTGGCCCGCACATGCTCTTTGCACTTGTGTCTTGTGTCTTGGTCTTCCTACAGCTCTGTGTATACGCTCGTGACTCTTCTGGTATCTGACTCGGCTTGTGATTAAGACCATTCTCTGTGTTTTCCTTCGATCTGACCTTCCGTTGCTGAACCCGGCCCGTGACCTGTGATTCTCTGTCTACTGTTCTGTACCGTTTAGTCCCGTTGTTGTCGACCCAGCTTGCCTGACTACGCTATTGTCATTCTCACCAGCTACACGCCATTGGCAGCGGCCATTACCGCAGCCGGGGTGTCTCGGGGGCCGCGACCTGGTTCCTGGCTGCATCAAGTCCATCCCCACCATCAGGGGCCCTGGTGAAGGGCAGCCTGGGACTTAGACTCCGCTCCCTGAGGGACTTCGGTCTGTTGGTGGTGGTTGTCGTCAGCCAGTGCGTTACCCTGCCACTAGGCCTACCTGTCCGTTCCACAGCCCCGCCCTGACAGATACCCCATTCCTGACCGATGGTCATGTTTGCCCACCTTTGTGTCTGGAATAGCCTCCACTCTTCAGGGAAGGCTTTACACAAGATTTTGGAGTGTGTCTATGGAAATTTGGGTCCATTCAGCCAAAAAGGCACTTGTGAGGTCATGTTCTGATGCTGGATAAGAGGACCAGGCTCACATTTGGGGTTTTAATCGAGTCCACAGATGTTCAGTAGGGTTGAGGTCAGGGTTCTCTGAAGGACACTTGAGTTCTTCACACCAAACCATGTCTTCATGGAACTGGCTCTCTACACAGGAGTACAGTCATACAGGAACAGAAAAGGGTCTTCACCAAACCATCACCGCAAGGTTGGTTGGTGTCTCTGTACACTGTAGCATTACCAGTACCGTTCACTGGAAGCACCTGAATTCATTACTATGAAAGCGGTCCACATACTTTTGCCTATATGGTGTACCATGAAAAATGCACAAGCCTTTATTGAAACCGGGATACCCAAACAACTGCTAGATCCACATAAACAGGCAGATGAAAGGGCTCTCACTCCTGTGGCCTACCCCCCTTTGATCTTTTAAAGCAGAACACCCACCCCCACCCTTTACTACCAAGGAAGCTGCCATCTTGGCCTCTGTTTGATCTGCAGTTGCTACGGTGCGGCACACATTATTAGTTATAACACCTGCCATGCTTGACAGTTCGATGAGAGTTATCATTTATGGCATGCTTTGAATGTAACCGTTTTTTTGGGAAACTGTTAAATGGATGGATTGAGTTCCGTTTAATAAGATTAACATTGTGATGGGGAAATTGCCTATTTCATATTTCCTTATTAAAGTTGTCTCACAACATCTAAGAAAGCCTCCAAAATCCAACCTTAGCTGACTTCATACCAAAGGAATGTCATTAGAAAATGACCACGTCCTTAAAAGGTCATCTTGCTCCAACGGGGGTGGGTTGACCATTCCTTCCATTCAAGTCCTATAGATACTACAGCTAATACTTGTAATAATGGTCTTGCCTCAGAACTAGAAGAAAGCATACAGGTGGCGCAAACACCTAGCGCATTATCCAAGGTTTATTAAAAAAGTATAAAAGGACAAAAAACATAGTCACAAACATAACGCATATATAAAGCCTGTAAGGCCACAGAGATGGCAGAGTGTCCGACTGGTGGTACAATCGTCTAACTGACGCGTTTCGGGGACGTATCCCTTTCCTCAGAGCTTTATCAATGACTCTGCCATCATTGCAGACATCTCTGTGGCCTTATTGATATAGCTCTGAGGAAAGGGATATGTCCCCGAAACGCGTCAGTAAGACGATTGTACCACCAGTCAGACATTCTGCCATCATTGCAGACATCTCTGTGGCCTTATTGATATAGCTCTGAGGAAAGGGATATGTCCCCGAAACACGTCAGTAAGACGATTGTACCACCAGTCAGACACTCTGCCATCATTGCAGACATCTCTGTGGCCTTACAGGCTTTATATGTGCGCTGTGTTTGTGACTATGTTTTTTTTTCTTTTATACTTTTTAATAAACCTTGGATAATGCGCTAGGTGTTTGCGCCACCTGTATGCTTTCTTCCAGTTCTGAGGCGAGACCATTATTACAAGTATTAGCTGTAGTATCTATAGGACTTGAATGGAAAGAATGGCCAACCCACCTCCCTTGGAGCAACATGACCTTTTAAGGACGTGGTCATTTTCTAATGACATTCCTTTGGTATGAAGTCAGCTAAGGTTGGATTTTGGAGGCTTTCTTAGATGTTGTGAGACAACTTTAATAAGGAAATATGAAATAGACAATTTCCCCATCAAAATGTTAATCTTATTAAACGGAACTAAATCCATCCATTTAACAGTTTCCCAAAAAATGGTTACATCAAAGCATGCCATAAATAATAACTCTCATGGAACTGTCAAGCATGGCAGGTGTTATAACTAATAATGTATGCCGCACCATGGCAACTGCAGATCAAACAGAGGCCAAGATGGCAGCTTCCTTGGCAGTAAAGGGTGGGGGTGGGTGTTCTGCTTTTACTCACAAACATAGCGCATATATAAAGCCTGTAAGGCCACAGAGATGTCTGCAATGATGGCAGAGTCATTGATAAAGCTCTGAGGAAAGGGATACGTCCCTGAAACGTGTCAGTAGGACGATCGTACCACCAGTCAGACACTCTGCTATCATTGCAGACATCTCTGTGGCCTTCCAGGTTTTATATGTGCGCTGTGTTTGTGACTATGTTTTTTGTCTTTTTATACTTTTTAATAAATCCTTGGATAATACGCTAGGTGTTTGCACCACCTGTATGCTCTCTTCCAGTTGGTTGATCTCCATCTGAGGAGGGCTGCACCTCTGGAACTTTATCCACAGCTCATCCACACACCTGATCCCCTGGCTTCTCCCTGGTGGTGGAGAGTTAACACTTCTCACCTCAGAGCTACTATCATGGACGCGTCTGATTCTGATGATTTGTGCCACGCCATATAGGATGGAGGGACCCATGGTGGAAACAGAATCTTTAACCTCTTCACGCCGGTTCTACTCAAATGTGCGGCCTCCCGGTGTCTAGGTCTAGACGCCAAGTGGCCGCACATTTGCGCTCTATGAAAAAAGGACATATGTGCAGAGAGCACGCGCCCTGCGTGCTCCCAGCACACGTCTGGTACTCACGGAAAGGTCCCAATCTCCTCTTTCGATCGGAACCTTTGCCGATGATGTGTCACATGCCCCTGAACCCCGCCTCCTGAAACTCTTAAAGGGCCGGAAGGTGCCGGCGTGAATCGGTTAATTATTCTTGTTATATTTTCTAATATTTCATTTGTTATTCTGTATCTGTCGTTACTTAAATGTTATACCTAGAAGTGTGTGTGGGTCAGGGGCGGACTGACAACTCATGGGGCCCCCGGGCAATAGGGGATCATGGGGCCCCTGTGTCCTTGTCTACACTCAAAGCACACCCAAAAAAGCCTATAAATAAGGTACCAGGGGAATTTCATGGGGCCCCCTACTGACCCCGGGCCCTCGGGAAGTGCCCGAGTGCTCGAATGGTCAGTCCGCCCCTGGTGTGGGTGTGTGTGGGTGGGTGGGGGTGTGTGTGGGTGTGTGTGATCTCTCTTTACTCCAAACACGTAAACTATCACGTAACTGTGATAAAATACAAGGGAAAGGGCAGAGCAAAGCAGCTTCTACAGGAAAACAGATGTGCTGATATGTGGGCTGCCTTATAGTTCAGATCTGCGGATCATTTTAAAACGAGCCTTGCAATAAAGGGTGACCCCGCTGAAGTATTTGTGTATCCCCGTGTCCATTCTGAACTGATAGGATATCCTTTCCGCATCCCGTGATGTAAAAACCTGCAAAACGCCAACACATGCAAGGCAGAATGCTTTACCTTCCGAACCTTCTTCTCCCTCTCTTTTGCTAGCAGTTCCTGTCTCGGATTCCACTGCCACTCTATGCAAATGAAAGGGAGAAGACAGATTGAGCAGAGAGAACATAGACAGCCCCTTTAGGAAGAGGTCAATGAATGAAAACAGCTGCACAGATAGGCTGGCCATACATTATACAATTTTCTTGAGATTTTTGCTTTAGATTTACCAAAAGCTATATAATAAGAGGTCAAACCTAACAACACTTTCAGTTGCATCCAATTAGGCGGGCCCTTGCACTACATAGTTGAAGGTAAATCTAAAGGAAATTGGGCAGAAAATGGACAGAAAATTGTACAGTGTATGGCCAGCTAAAACTGGGCATACATTATACAATTTTTCTTGAGATTTTTGGCTTAGATTTACCAAAAACTATATAATATGAGGTTGAACCTTAGTGAGTTAATTGGTCGGCCGTTTTTTGGGGTTTTGGCACATTTTTTTTATCGGTCAAGTTGGAAAAATTGCGGCCGATTTTCCTGGCAATGATGGACAAATCGGCCGATCGTTTTACCGATAAAAAATGAGCCTGCAAGAAGAAGAAAAGAAGAAGAAAAAGAAAAAAAGAAAAAGAAGAAGAAAAAGAAGAATTCCAGTTCGCTATTATATTTGACATGAAAAAGTATTGCGGTTGCAACAAAGTATCCATTTGTATTTATTTGTATCATAATAAAAACGTCTGTATCTGAAATGGATACAAATAGATACATTGTTGCAACCGCAATACTTTTTCATGTAAAATATAATAGCGGAGCTCTCTGCAAGGGACAGAGGTAAAAATGCCGGCCGTAGCCGGGATGGAAATCAGCTGATTTGTTTACCGTTGGTGGTAACATCGGCCAATTGAATGACCAATTTTTTGGTTTTTTTTTAAGGGATCACCTGGTAGAGGACAACAGATCAGTGTTTATTCCAGTTATTCACTAAATAAAAAGAGTTAAATGCAGCTATTATACATACACAGATCTGTCATATATAGCTCTCATTGATCTCCTGCTGTGCCAATCAGGGCTGTGACACCAGAACTGTCAATACAAGACGGGTAATCCAAGAAGAGCAAAATGAACACACTCAGCTTTCAGTCAAAAGGTGAGTAGGGGCGGACAGTGACATGTATCGGGTAAAGTGCATGTAAAGGCAAAACATTTCTTTTTTAAAGCTTAGACCCTCATCCAGGTTTTTTATTTGGCTATCTCCTTGTCAGGACGGTCCTCCTTCCCATCCCTTTTGTCCTGGTGACCACTGTCAGAACAGGGAGTGAGGGAAATCTAAGAATTTTAAGTTGTCATCAGAGCATGGGGTGAGGGAAAATCCCCCAATGGGATGACAACTGTTTCCTCCCACATGGAAGAAAAAATATATTTGAACTATATGTTAAAAATATTATTCCCAAATACATTGACGTATATTTGAAATACTACAATTTTGGCCATATTCAATATATATATATATATATATATATATATATATATATACACACTGCATTGAAATGCGTTTTTATTACAAAATATATGAAAGATATTTTTTAAAATACATTTCAAATATTACATTTCAACATGCAGTATATATACATACAAACACACACACACACATATATATATATATATATATATATATATATACATACAAACATACACACACACTGCATGTTGAAATGCGGTTTTTATGTATTACAAAATATATGAAAAATATTTTTAAAATACATTTCAAATATTACATTTCAACATGCAATATATATACATACAAACATACACACATATATATATATATATATATATATATATACATACAAATACACACACACACATATATATATATATACATACATACAAACATACACACACATATATATATATATATATATATATATATATATATACATACATATATACACACTGCATGTTGAAATGCATTTTTCATGTATTACGAAATGTATGAAAAATATTTTTAAAAATATATATTTTTTAAATATATTCTTCAGATTTTTTTTTTTTAACATATAAAAAAGTAATTTTAACATATATTTTTACATATATTTGTAAATGCATTCCAAAAATGTAGATTTGTAATTTTAAAGATATACAGTATATTTGAAATGTATTATTTAGAAATATTTTGTTATAAAAACGCATTTCAACATGCAGTATATATATATATATATTATTTTTAAATATATTAAATATTGCCAAAATTGTAGTTTTTCAAATATATGAGAATATATTTGGGATGAATATTTTTTAAAATAAATTTTTCTTCCATGTGGGCTGTGACAACTCCAATCACTTTGTAGAGATTTCCCCTAATTTCCTGCTGTGTCCCCAGAACAGGAGGCGAAAGGAAACGTCCTCAATGGGACAGAAAGCAAAAAGTAACTTTATAGGGAGTTACCCTCTTCCCTACTCTATCCCCAACTAATAAAAAAAGGTTTGGCCTTGACATGCATTTTAAAAAGTTGATGTCACCATCCCCATGTAGGCTTTGGTAAAGGCCCCCACCAACCCAACCGTAGCTTGCCAGCACTCCTGCACTGTCCCAGCCTCAGCTGACAATACCAAGTGCTTCCATGGTAGGAGAACACACGTCAGTGTCCATGCCGGAGATTGGGCCGTCATGAACACCGGTGATCGGAGCCTCAGCTACAAAAAGCAGTGAGGGAGTGCTAGCAAGGCGGACCATAGGTACACTCAGGTGGACCTTCACCAAGAATGGGCCGGTGTCAGTGTAACTGTAGTGAATGGGCACTAACCTGGCTCTGTGCTCTCTGCCAGGGGAACTTGGATCACAAGATTGGCTGCACTGAATTGAAATGATACTTTTTCTGGTAAAATGATTCATACTTGTTTAGCTGCTCAACCAAAGTATGGAACACACCTGTAGAGGATACATTGCACTGAGCTAACCTATTTTCTGGACAACTGGTACTGGCATCGTGGGTGTCATTCAATACACTTCCTGTAAGCCCAAGGCATCATGGGTGTCAGCAATACACTTCTTGCCCAGGGCATCATGGGTGTCATTCAACCCACTTCCTGTGAGCCCAAGGCATCATGGGTGTCATTCAATACACTTCCTGTGAGCCCAGGGCATCGTGGGTGTCATTCATCCCACTTCCTGTGAGCCCAAGGCATCATGGTTGTCATTCAATACACTTCCTGTGAGCCCAGGGCATCATGGGTGTTATTCAATGCACTTCCTGTGAGTCCAGGGCATCGTGGGTGTTATTCATCCCACTTCCTGTTAGCCTAAGGCATCATGGGTGTCATTCAATTCACTTCCTGTGAGCCCAGGGCATCATGGGTGTCATTCAACCCACTTCCTGTGAGCCCAGGGCATCATGGGTGTCATTCAACCCACTTCTGGTGAGCCCAGGGCATCATGGGTGTCATTTAATACACTTCCTGGGAGCCCAGGGCATCATGGGTGTCATTCAATACACTACCTGTGAGCCCAGGGCATCATGGGTGTTATTAATCCCACTTCCTGTTAGCCCAAGGCTTCATGGGTGTCATTCAATGCACTTCCTGTGAGCCCAGGGCATCATGGGTGTCATTCAACCCACTTCCTGTGAGCCCAGGGCATCATGGGTGTCATTCAACCCACTTCCTGTGAGCCCAAGGCATTATGGGTGTCATTCAATGCACTTCCTGTGAGTCCAGGGCATAATGGGTGTCCTTCAACCCACATCTGGTGAGCCCAGGGAATCATGGGTGTTATTCAATGCACTTCCTGTGAGCCCAGGGCATCGTGGGTGTCATTTAATGCACTTCCTGTGAGCCCAGGGCATCGTGGGTGTCATTCATCCCACTTCCTGTGAGCCCAAGGCATCATGGGTGTCATTTAATGCACTTATTGCCTTCCTCTGAGTCAGTTGTTTTTTTTTTTGCCTTCCTCTGGGTCAGTTTTTTTTTTTTTTTGCTGCCTTCCTCTGGGTCAGTTGTGGGTATAGGGTTCTGTTTATGGAGGATTTCTATTGGTTGATGGCCTTGTGTCTTTTTCCACCTATGGTACTAGGTCTTTGGCTTCTGCATGAATTTTTTTTCTACCTGTCTTTCTTGCACCAATGGTGCTCATCAGTCAGGATTTCCAAGATTTCTCCTCCTTTTAAGTATCCAGCTGGACTGACATTTTCACTCCTGAACAGAACTGGAATTTCAAGGTTCAAGATCTATTAAAAGCATTCCATTTCTCTACAGCCATTAACTCTACACCAGTTGTGAAAATATAAGAGGCCAATCTCTGCTATAAAGGAAGCCTTTAAAAAAAAATTTAAATTAAAAAAAAAATTGCTCTCTCACCTAAAATGTCAGTCCTGTAGAGTAGCAGCTGGCCTCTGTATTTTATAGAGAAGAAATGAAACATGCTGGGAAAAGGGCACTGGGGGGATCTTACTGTTACTATTGGACTCATACATCTTATAGAGACATCTGTAGAACCTGACTTATCTTCCATCCCATTGCAATGGGTCCCCCATTGGAGAGGTCACTAGAAACGCCACCATCTATTAAAAGCCCGGTTACAGCTTAGTTTCTTATTAAATTGATTGTGAAAAGAGTCTTTCATTGCAATACTCATCTCTGCCTTCCACTCCGAGGTCCTGTGCCGTGCTTGTCGGTTGAAAGACTCCCAGCTAAATATATATCTCACCTCCTGTGAGCCCAGGGCATCATGGCTATAATTTAACACATTTCATGTGAGCCCAGGGCATCATGGGTGTAATTTAACACATTTGATGTGAGCCCTGGGCATCATGGGTAGCATTCAAACACACTTCCCCTGAGCACAGGGCATCGATTGTGGCATTCAAAACGCTTTTCCCGTGAGCCCAGGGCATCATAGGTGGCATTCACCCTACTTCCTGTGAACCCAGAGCATCTTGGTTGTCATTCAACCCACTTCTTGTGAGGCCAGGGCATCATAGGCGTCATTCAACACACTTCATGTGAGCCCTGAGCATCATGGGTGGCATTCAAACACACTTCCCCTGAGCACAGGGCATCGAGTGTGGCATTCAAAACGCTTTTCCCGTGAGCCCAGGGCATCATAGGTGGCATTCACCCTACTTCCTGTGAACCCAGAGCATCTTGGTTGTCATTCAACCCACTTCTTGTGAGGCCAGGGCATCATAGGCGTCATTCAACACACTTCATGTGAGCCCTGAGCATCATGGGTGGCATTCAACACACTTCCCATGAGCCCAAAGCATCATGGGTGTAACTCAACCCACTTCTTGAGAGCCCAGGTCATCGTAGGTGGCATTCATCCTGCTTCCCGTGAGCCCAAAGCATCATGGGTGTAACTCAGCCCACTTCTTGTGAGCCTGAGGCATCATAGGTGTCATTTAACACCATTCCCGGGAGCCCTGAGCATCATGGGTGGCATTCAACATACTTCCTGTGAGCACAGGACACCATAGGTGGCATTCAAAAAACTCTTCCCTTAAATCCAGGGCATCATGGGTGGCATTCATCCTACTTCCCATGAGTCCAGAGCATCTTAGGTGTCATTTAACCCACTTCTTGTAAGCCCAGGGCATCATGGGTGGCATTCAGCACACTTCACATGAGCACAGAACATCATGGGTATCATTCAACACACTTCTCGTGAGCCCAGGGCATCATAGGTGTAATTTAACACCATTTCTGATCCCAAAGCATCATGGGCGTCATTCATCACACTTCCTGTGAGCCCAGGGCATCATAGGTGTCATTTAACAGCATTCCTGATCCCAAAGCATCATGGGCGTCATTCATCACACTTCCTGTGAGCCCAGGGTATCATTCAATCAACTTCCTTTGGGCCCAAAGCATCCTGGATGTCATTCAACCCACTTTCTGTGAGCACAGTACATCATGGGTGGTATTTAACTTCCTGTGAACCCCCCCCCCAAGGCATCATGGGTGGCATTCAACCCACTTCCTGTGAGCCCGGGACATTATGGGAGGCATTCAACCCTTTTCCTGTAAATCCAGGTGATCATAGGGTGCACTGTCAAGCCACCCAATGTAATGTGATATTTTCATTGGGGTTCAATCCATTTCCATGAGCCGAGGGCACCATGGGTGATATTCAACCAATTTCCGGAGAGCCCAGGGTATCATAGGTGCCATGCAACCTACTTTCTGTAAGTCAAAGGAATCATGAGCGTCATTGCAACTATTTTTATTTTTTTTTCAGCCTAAGGTATCATGGGTTTCATCCAACCCATTTTCCCTCTCATATGATGCAATGTCAAGCCACCCAATGATGCTGCATTCAAGATCATCTAGCACTGAAGGAATAAGGAGTAAGAGGACCTGTGATGTCAAATAACTAAGACTACCTCTGGGGAAAAGGCATGCATGGAGGGTGTAAGGCTTGTACGGGTGGGGCCGCTGCGCATCCGCACAAAAATCCGTGCAGCCACACCACCCGCACAGAGGAATGCGGACCCACGGGCGGGTGCCATTGATTCTAATGACATGCCGCCCGTACTGGAAAACACAACCGTACTGGGAACCGAGGATCCCGTGCGGGCTGCGTTTTCAGAAGTGGAGGGAAGCCTGCATGTCACGGGACACGGGAGTCCATTCAAATAAATGGGATCTCGTGCCTGCGCAAAACGCAGCCCGCATATATGTGAACCATGGGTAAATAGGAAAAAGTGTGCGGGGGTAGGGATTAGAAAGCTGAAACTTGGTGGCTCTGTGGCCAAATGCCTCCATATCACTCAGGACTAAGATAACAAAGAGACTGAGCATGGAAGACAATTGCCTCTGGTACTCGAAGACACAGGAACAGCTTAGAAAGGGTGAATGGAAGATACCCAAGAAAATAATCTGCTAACACCTGGATTTGGTCTGGCTTTCAAGTTAAGGAAAATCTGGCTAATAAACAGAGAAAATAAAGGGGAAAAAAAAATGGAAGAGGATATATTTGGTGAAAACTGCACTTAATGGACATCTCCCCTACTTCAGTAAAAGTCAAGCTAGGTCCCACTTCTTCTGCTAGCCTACGGGTCATGCATTGTGAGATGTGGCCTCATCGTTCCCATACAATTTACACAAAGCCCCCAGCTTACCTCCTCTTTCTTCTCAAACTACTCTCATGACAGTTACACGAGGCAGCTTAAAGTACACATTTTGTGTTTTTTATTTTATTTTAATAGGACACGCTGCCTCTATTTTATGCTTGAGGACTTGGACCCTGGACACCCTACATTTCTCTTACAACGGAACCATGATTTTGTTTGGAGGGTCTACCAAGGGAGCACAGAACACCCTTGACTTTGTCGACATTTCAAAAAGCATTGAAAATCAGGAAGGAAGACCCCAGCAACCAATAGGATGACAGATGTGCCTGAGGACTTGGACCCTGAGCACCCTACATTTCTCTTACAACAGGACCATGATTTTGTTTGGAGGGTCTACCAAGGGAGCACAGAACACCCTTGACTTTTCACAAAGCATTGAGAATCAGGAAGGGGGACCCCAGCAACCAATGAGATGACAGATGTGCCTGAAGACTTGGGCCCTGGACACCCTACATTTCTCTTACAACAGGACCATGATTTTTTTTTTTTTTGGAGGGTCTACCAAGGGAGCACAGAACACCCTTGACTTTGTTGACATTTCAAAAAGCATTGAAAATCAGGAAGGGGGACCCCAGCAACCAATAGGATGACAGATGTGCCTGAGGACTTGGACCCTGAACACCCTACATTTCTCTTACAACAGGACCATGATTTTTTTTGGAGGGTCTACCAAGGGAGCACAGAACACCCTTGACTTTTCACAAAGCATTGAGAATCAGGAAGGGGGACCCCAGCAACCAATGGGATGACAGATGTGCCTGAAGACTTGGGCGCTGGACACCCTACATTTCTCTTACAACAGGACCATGATTTTTTTTTTTTTGGAGGGTCTACCAAGGGAGCACAGAACACCCTTGACTTTGTTGATATTTCAAGAAGCGTTGAGAATTAGGAAGGGGGACCCCAGCAACCAATGGGATGACAGATGTGCCTGAAGACTTGGACCCGGAACACCCTACATTTCTCTTACAACGGGACCATGATTTTGTTTGGAGGGTCAACCAAGGGAGAAAGAACACCCTTGACTTATCAAGAAGCATTGAGAAACAGGAATGTGGACCCCAGCAACCAATGGGATGACAGAAGTCATATCCAGATTGCCAACACATCCAGAAAGCAGTTGTGAGGCAAACGTTTTGTTTGTACACAACTGCCACTTTAGGATTTCAAACAGTGAAGTTTAGCCATTCCGTGTAGCTGCCATTTGTAACAAACAAAACTCAGGATTTTAGAGAATATAAAAAATGATCCCCCTGCCCACCCCCCCCACATTTGAACAAAAATTTAAATCCAGCTTTCGCTGCATTACTCAACTTCTCTACAGTGCTGCTCCCAGCAGAAACTACGTTCAGATGTCCTACTGCCAGTCCTCTTTACAGCTGAACACACATTTCCTCTGAGCACAGGCTGTCATGGACACACCCCCTTGGGGGGCACACCTTGTCAGCCTGGGGTCACAGTAGTGTTTCAGACTGCTTTGCCATCAAAATGTTGGTGCCAGTCTCTGCAGCTTTGAAGACTGCCCACAGATGACATGAGAGAAGAGGAAGGACATCAGGATGTCATCTAACTACCTTAAAGCAGAAATCCGGGGAATTTTTTTTGGGGGGGGGGCTGTGCTGGCAATGCACGGGTTAAATGCTCATTTTGTTCTAGGGGAGAGGACACCGAAGATATACTCGCCTGACCAGCCCATACAACACAAGACAAGTCCTTTTGGCTCCTGCTCCTCCCGTGGTCCAGCGATCTTGTAAATGGACTGTTCCTGACATCAGAACGCTCAATGTGCGCTCTACAGACAGGAACAGTTCACCGCTGGACCGCATGGTTAAAAAAGAAAAAAAAAAAAAATGTAACTGCAAAACTTAAGCTCAGATGGAGTGTATAGCTTCCAGTGTGAGTGGAATAATAAGCGTGCATTAACAAAGGCTTGGCTTCCACCTACAGGTGTGGGCGCATTTCTACACATTGCGTGTAGGGCAGCCTATTCATTTCATTGGGCTACCACATGCGTGAGAAAGACAGAAAAGTCGGCCCCAACTCTTCTCCAAAAACGTACTGCACCCAGGGTGTATGTACCACAAGGCATTTGCCTAGGGCGGCATTTAAGGGGGGGCAGCACTGCCCCTGGATAGAAGGGACGGAAGAAGGGATACACACAGTATGGGGACCTGGTGGGTTCCATGACAGTGGATGCACAGCCAGACTCTCGTTCCTGGGGATGTCTGGCGCTGTGAAGGTTAGCGTCTGTCTCTCTCTCCATGGGGGATGGTGTCTGGTGTATGCGGGGCAGTGGAAGGCTCTCTCGGGTGGGAGGTAGGAGGGGTGTTGTTGGTCAAAGTCAGGCTCTCTCTGTGGGGGGCACAGATTTTTGTGTTGCCTAGGGCAGCACAAAACCTAAAATACACCACTGACTGCACCATGCGGTTTAGCACGTGTTTGCAGATGCCTGGGGGTGTGAATGACAATAAATTGCGCTGCCACACATCTACCAAAGGAGAGCGCATGATTTTGCACATGTTCCCGACACGTATAGATGTGAACTAAAATCCTCTCAGGTGTGTTACATTACCAAGTAGGAATCGTGTGTAGATAAAGCCAATGAGTGTGGAAGGAACACACCAGTCAGAGATGTAAACAAAGCCGTGAAAGGCATACACAAGTTCCATCTACCTGATCTGGGCTTCAGGTGACTGTAAAAGGTATATTGTCTTTAAATAACAAACATGTTAGTGTTCTACTTACCTGCTCTGTGTAATCGCTTTTTACAGAGCAGCCCTGATCTTCCTCTTCTCAGGGTCCCCCCCTCGAGTGCCCCCACAGCAAGCAGCTTGCTTTGGGGGCACTTGTGAGTGCTCGCTCCTGATCGGACTGTCTATATAAAACACACGGAGGCCAGCTCAGCCCCGCCGCCGCCTCAATGGCTGCTTGCTTTGGGGGCACTCGTGCCTGCTCGCTCCTGATCGGACTGTCTATATAAAACACACGAGGCCAGCTCAGCCCCGTCGCCTCCTCAATGGCTGCTTGCTTTGGGGAACTCGTGCCTGCTCGCTCCTGACCGGACTGTCTATATAAAACACACAAGGCCAGCTCAGCCCCGCCGCCTTCCTCACTGCTTGCTTGCTTTGGGGACACTCGTGCCTGCTCACTCCTGACCGGACTGTCTATATAAAAACACACGGAGGCCAGCTCAGCCCCGCCGCCTCCTCACTGGCGGCTTGCTTTAGCGGCACTCGTGCGTGCTCGCTCCTGATCGGACTGTCTATATAAAACACACGGAGGCCAGCTCAGCTCCGCCGCCTCCTCAATGGCTGCTTGCTTTGGGGGCACTCGTGCATGCTCGCTCCTGACCGGACTGTCTATATAAAACACACGAGGCCAGCTCAGCCCGCCGCCTTCCTCACTGGTTGCTTGCATTTAGGGGCACTCGTGCGTGCTCACTCCCGATCCGACTGACTACATAAAATACACGGAGACCAGCTCAGCCCCGCCGCCATCCTCACTGGTTGCTTGCTTGCTTTGGGGGCACTCGTGCCTGCTCGCTCCTGGCCGGACTGTCTATATAAAACACATGGAGGCCAGCTCAGCCCTGCCACCTCCTCACTGGCTGTGACTGACAGCAGCGGGGACCTATGACTCCGGCTGCTGTACCTGTACCAATGAGGAGGGAGAGAGCTTCTCCTCTTGTGCACATCGCTGGATCAGTATCGGGCTCAGATATGTATTTTGGGGGGGCTGAATGCAAAAGGGTTTTTTACCTTCATGCAGAGAATACACGAAGGTAAAAAAAAACCCTCCAAAAAAAACACCACCTTCAGTTTCTCCCCCAGATATTGCTGTAATGCACTAATCCAGAGGTGTCCAAACGATGGCCCTCCAGCTGTTGAAGTACTACAAGTCCCATCATGCCTCTGGGTGTCGAGTCTTGCTTGGCCTCATGGGACTTGCAGTTCCTCAACACCTGGAGGGCCGTAGTTTGGACACCCCTGCACTAATCCATCTCACTGCTGTGTCAGAAATCAGGTGATCCAAGAACCCCTATTTGCTTACCTGTTAATTAAGAAAGAGGTGTTCCCAAACACTCATGGTTATCTCTCACTTTCAGAAACCCTGCTGTATAAAATTACTAGGTTCAAACCGGTCCTGGAAATCTCCAGGACACATCAAGCACAGAGAGGAAACCAACAAACGCCAGGAAATACACTCCCAGTGAACGTGTGATAAGCTGTCCGCATTCCGGCTGACAAGAAGGAAAACTGGAAGACTTGCTGACTCGGCACACTTTCACTGTCTGCTGGATAATATAAAACAATAAATCGATTTTTTTTTTTTTTTTTTGGCCCTAGTCCAGAACAACTCGCTTGAACACATTAAAGAAAAATCAGTAAATACAAGCTGGGTTGATAAAATTCTTATTTCTGCACATGCAACCATGTACTGTAGTTCTTTAATGTTTATAATGGATTACATTCTAAACAGATACGGGTTTAGGTGTCGAATACATTATATATTAACAGCTGCTGTTTTCTGACATATTTAGGAAAATTCATAAAATGGGGTGTACCAAGAGTTAACAAGACTAATTCTTTACCTTGCGCACGACCTCTTCCTCCTCCTGGCGCTTCTCATAATGAGAAAAGTCATCAAAGATGGAGGTCGTGTGCTTGTAAGTGGCAATGATTTTAAGCACTAGTTTCGCTTTTTCTAAGGGCACCTCCTGCGTGTCTCGCGAGTTTGTGACCGGTTTGTTGTCGTTGTTCTCCAGGCGGATGTGCCTCAGCTGGTTGTTCGGGACGTCCTTGACAAAGAGCCACTTGACGTCAAACTTGCCCTTCCACTTGTCCTGCGACCAGACACCGGCGCTGGTGCCGTAGTCGACGGGTGACCGCATCTCGGCCACGCCACAGAAATGTCCACTGCCGTTGACGCTGAAGAGCAAGTAGACCGGGCCTTTGCCGTTCATGGAGCGGAAGGCGCTGTCTAGACGCTTATTCCCATGCTCTGTGCTACACCAGATAGAGTACTTGATGGAGCGGTGGATATCGTCCTCAGAGTAGCTCTTAATGATAAACACTCGCCCGTTTTTCAGGTTCCAGTCAAAGTCCTTGGGGTTGTAGCTGTGGGAGGCTTTGAGCTTCTCCAACACTGGATGGGAGTCACTACCAGGAGCAGCGTGAGGCTGAGCCCCACCCAAGGGATTGCCATCAGATCCCCCACCTTGCCCGTAGGCAGCGTTCCTGTTCCGAGGGGCTACCCAGCGGTTTTGTGGGGCCTGTTGCTGCTGCTGCGGTGGTGGAGGAGGGTTTTGGAAGGGGGCTTGGGATAAAGGCGGTGGTTGGGCCGGGATGGGCTGCAGCAGCTGCTGTTGGGGTTGCGGTTGAGGGATGGACTGAGGAGACGGGATCTGCTGAGGCATCGGAGGCTTTGTGACTGGGCCCTTGTTATCCCATGTTCCGATGTCCATGTTGTGTTTGATGGGTGGCGGTGGCAGGGCTCCGCCAATGATGGTCACGGGCTTGGTTTTTGTCTTAGGCTGGGGTTTGGCAGGTTTGCTGGCTATGGCGGCCCAAGAAGTGGGTTTTGAAGGTGGCATGCTTATGCTTGTGCCCCCATTGCCAGACAGGGCGCTGGGCATCCCTACACTATTGACCACAGAGCCCACTGTCTTGACTGCAGAGGCGGTAACATTGCTACCTATCTTTAGCCCCACCATGCCCTGCTCAATGCTGTTCATACCAGGCGCCTTATTCAGAGTCTCATTGTGAAACCCGGTCTGTCCATCCACAATGGTGCCCCCCAGAGAGCTTGGCGGGTAGCTGTAACTACCCCCATAGGCTGAGTTCTGAGTCTGCTGGCCCTGAGAGCCACTGGTGCCCCAGGCAGAGAAGGCATGGTTCTCGGGGAAGAAGTTGAAACGATGTTGGTAGATGTTGTTTCCAAGTCCACCAGGCTGGCCAAACACAGCATCGTGCATGAAATGGTGGTCTCCATTGCTCAGTTGTCCATACGGGGTGAGGTACGGGATAGGAGGATCCCCACCTGTTGACCACGGTGCCTCACTGAGAGAGTACGGGAAACCAATCGATGGAGGGTAGTAGCTGGAGAGGTATGGGTCCGTCATTGAAGGGTAGCTGTTACTCTGTTCAAAAAGAAATGGAATTGGAATTTAGCCACTAATCATCTTATACCACATTGCTTTAACTCTCTCTAGTGCCAATAACAGACCATGTATGATCAGTAATGGTCACAACAGTCATTGATAAGTAATAATTAGTCATAATTGGTACAACAGATAAGGGTCAGAGCCTTTGTGAATCTTTTACAGGTGCACATGGAGCCATTTGGTGATTTACTTTCACTGGAAAGGATAAATCTGAAAAAATGTTTAGGTGGCCAAGAAGAAAGGAGAAATATTCCAACAGGGTGACTAGGATTTCTGTCATTTTCTGTGTGGTCACCAGGACAGGAAGGTAGGACAAATCTCCTTACGGCTGGGACATGGGAGCCTATGGGTGACGTCACTGCTCCGGGCTTTACTAGCCATCATCTAAGATCACGTTCCATATGGCTGGAAAAGCAGTAGAGTTGAAGGAAGTAATTCCTCCTCAGCTGACTTAAGGAGCATGTATGGACAGTCATTCATCAGCCCTTGAAAATGCAACTGCCAACTGTCTCAGTACTCATCTTGTAAGGACCAGGTCCTACTAGCGATCCTGTCACAGGTGGAAAATGAGCCAAAACACCAGGATGGCTAAAGAGACCGCTCATTTGTTCTACCACACTGCCTCCCCACTAGCTACTCATTCTATGAGGGACCCACAGCAGACTGACATCATAGGAGCAGGTGAGTGTTCACAATGCTCTCGGTGATTGTGCAGCTGAGACAACATGATTGAGTAATGAAAGAAACCAATAGATTATATAAACCCAACACTTAGGCTGGCCATACACTATACAATTTTCTGTCCAATTTCCTTTAGATTTACCTTCAACTATGTAGTACAAGGGCCCGTCTAATTGGATACAATTGAAAGTGTTAGGTTTGACCTCATATTATATGGTTTTTGGTAAATCTAAAGCACAATTGTCAAGAAAATTGTATAATACATGGCCAGTCTAAATGTTCCTTATACAACACACTGATCACATCAAAGGTTGAATGCCATTTGAAAGACCTGTCACATTCATTAGAATGCAAGTTAGGAAATTCTCTAACCATTTAAAAATTTTTTTTTTTTATCAGAACTTCCTTTTTCCACAGAAAGCAGCTGAACCACGGGATGGGATGGGGAGGGGGGAGATGGGGGGTGTTAATTTACTAACACTGGAGAGTGCAAAATCTAGAGCAGCTGTGCATGGTCAGCCAATCAACCTCTAACTTCAGTTTGTTCACCCCCGGTTCACATCTATGCGGGCTGCGTTTTGCATGGGCACAAGAGCCCATTCATTTGAATGGACTCCTGTGCCCCATGACACGCAGGGGAAGAAGCCCCTGCACTTTTTTGGAAAACGCAGCCGAGGTTCCCAGTACGGTTGCGTTTTCCAGTGCGGGCGGCGTGCCATTAGAACTGTCACCCGCCCGCGGGTCCGCATTTCTCTGTGCAGGTGGTACGGCTGCACGGATTTTCGTGCGGATCCGCAGCAGCACCACCCGCATAGATGTGAACCGGGGTTAAGCTCTGACAAAAGACAAACAAACCTGGAAGCCAATTGGATTTCATGCCGAACTGCACTAGATTTTGCTCTCTTCAGATTTAGTAATATCGACCACTTGGTGTCCATTTTAGGCCAACACAATACTTCTTGGTTGCTGCTGTGTTTTCCACCACTGGGGAGACCTTCCCAAGGAGAAGAGACCGCAAAGACAAATTTTCCTAACATACCCAAACCTAAGGCTGGCATTAGCAAGGGGGTGGTCTTCCAAGAATGGTGGCGGGAGATTTGTAGAAAGACCAGAGAATGAGTGGACAGAACTGGGATGTCCTAACAAACACTATAAACCAATGGTTTGTGGAGATTTGAGATCACCATATCTATAGGACCTTGTTAGACAACCCATTCCAATGAGCATTAACAGGGAGTTGGCCCCTCTTGCCTGTAATTAACTGCCCTAAATCTTGATAGCGCATTCTCAGACTTGTGTTAGGTCTCCCCCTCCCGGTCCCCATTGTATTTGCCTCCAGCAAGCTGTCAAGTGTCCATGCTCTATTCCAGCAATGGGCAAACTACGGCCCGGCGGACCTTTTAACCGGGCCCGCGGAGCGTGATACAAAAAAAAAAAAAAAAAAAAAAAACAGACAGGGCAGCGCGCTCAAATGCAATGATTGGCCAGTCTCGCTGCCACTCACATCCTGATAGCCAGTGATTGGCTGTCAGGATGTGTGTAGGCGGGGCAGCGTGACGAACGTGAGGGGAGCTAGGCTCCTCTCACAGTCCGCCCTGAAGACCGGAACGGCGCGGGAACACGGCGAGAAGAATGCGCAGAGCAAAGGTAAGTAAATTGACACAGGGGGGACTTGGCTTACTACTTACTTACTACTACTATATGAGGGATGAATTAATATGGGGGATGAATTACTATAGGGGGGATGAATTACTATATGGGGGATGAATTACTATGGGGGATGAATTACTACATGGGGGATGAATTACTACATGGGGGATGAATTACTACATGGGGGATGAATTACTATATGGGGGATGAATTACTACATGGGGGATGAATTACTACATGGGGGATGAATTACTACATGGGGGATGAATTACTACAGGGGGGATGAATTACTACAGGGGGGATGAATTACTACAGGGGGGATGAATTACTACAGGGGGGATGAATTACTACAGGGGGGATGAATTACTACAGGGGGGATGAATTACTACAGGGGGGATGAATTACTACAGGGGGGATGAATTACTACAGGGGGGATGAATTACTATATGGGGGATGAATTACTATATGGGGGATGAATTACTATGCTTACTATGGGGGAATATTACTATACTTACTATGGATGGCATGGTAGTGGCTGGGCCGGCCAGCAGCTAGTCCGGCCCCCGGGTCCAATATATGAACCCATTGCGGCCCTCAAGTCAAAAAGTTTGCCCACCCCTGCTCTATTCCCACTTCTCGGTGTAGCAATTCACTGTCTGTGCAGCCACTGACCAATCAGAATCGCTCTGGACCGTCCAGGAAGCTCTGCACAGAGTAAAGGGAGAAGAGTGGGGACCCTCAAATCCCCGGACCGCTGGAGCAGCTGTGTGGGCACTAACAGCTCAGAAAAGCCAACGGCATATCTAGCAGGGACAGGGAGGAGGGTGTTCGGTTCCTTTTGCATTTGTTCTGTAAAGGTGAACCCTTTCATCATCAGAGTGCATTCCTGGATCTTGCAGACTTTCAGAATACTGTCTGCCCATACATCATACGGGCAAGAAGTTACTGAATGACAGAAAGGATCAATGAACTACCTAGAGCGCTTATCAGCACCTTGATAGTGCATTGAGAGCTACAAGCCGTCAGCTGCAATGACAGTGAATGCGGGGAGAAGACAGGCTTGTTGTCACAGGGAGGCAGTGAAAACCATGTTAAAGGATACGTTCACCTTTGGGAAATTGTTACATGTTCCACCCATCTTTAGGATGTAACTTGTTCTCACTCCCTGACAGCCGCCTAAAAAGCCATCGATGAATAAGGCATTCTGCCTTGGTAGCATTGCAGAACATCCGCTTCCATCAGTGGCTTCTTAGACAGGCCTGATAGATTTCCTTATTTACAGAATTTACAGTACCACAAAGCGATGTCATTGAACAAGCCCCCCCACAACACTCCCCGAGGGTCTCCCGGTAGAATGTATGTACTGACCTGATTAGACTGGCCAGACAGGTACTGCTCGAAGTCGTTGTCGTGCACGCTGTCCTTCTGGTGTAACGATCCATTTTGCACTGAAATAAGATCATTGTTTGAGCGCCCTAGTGGAAAAACTTTTGAGGAGAAATTGAGTTTGTAAACTAACTAGGCAAGGATTGGCCTAAGACACAGTCTATGCAAAAGCGGAGGGAGGGAGAGGAGGAAGGGGTAGGGGGGCTACAGCTGCAACCGTTCAACACAGTACACCAATACAAAGGCACTACATCTCTGCAATACATGCATATCCCCCATGATACAAACATACCTACTGACCTGCCACAAACCCAGCACACTTCCTGTTGTAGAAAATGTGTTGGAGATGAACATAGGGGAGGTGTTCTGTAGTCCAGCAGTGAGAACTCATACAGGGCTGACAATCCTGCTTTGTATTTCAATGCAGCAGGAGCTCATTACAGGAACTTTAGCAGCTCGCTGGATTTATGGTGGATCAGCAGTTTTTTTTTTGTTTTTGGACATTTTTTAAGATACCGGACACGCTAGGCAAACTTTTTTTTTTTCATTGTAGATTTTTTAAGATACCAGACATGCTAGGCAAACTTTTTTTTTTTCGTTTTTGGACATTTTTTAAGATACCAGACACGCTAGGCAAACTTTTTTTTTTTTCGTTTTTGTAGATTTTTTAAGATACCGGACACGCAAGGCAAACTTTTTTTTTTGGAGATTTTTTAAGATACCGAACACGCTAGGCAAACTTTTTTCTTTGGAGATTTGTTAGGATCCTGGACACGCTAGGCAAACTTTTTTTTTTTCGTTTTTGGAGATTTTTTAAGATACCAAACTTTTTTTTTTTGGAGATTTTTTAAGATACCGGACACGCTAGGCAAACTTTTTTTTTTGGAGATTTTTTAAGATACCAGATACACTAGGCAAACTTTTTTTTTTCTTTTTTTGGAGATTTTTTAAGATACTGGACACGCTAGGCAAACTTTCTCTTTTTCGTTTTTGGAGATTTTTTTTAAGATACCAGACACGCTAAGCAAACTTTTTTTTTTTGGTTAGAATACTGGAGGTTTTACTGCTCTAATCCCCTCCCCTTCATTGTCCCAGTGACAACAATGAAGATTTCCCATCACTTCCTGCCCTTGTGATGTGAGACCAGGAAGAAGAGAAGGAGAAAGCTCTCCAAGGTCAGAGAAAATATCCCAAAAAGAGGCTGCCATGGCCACACTTCCTGCACGGTGACTACAGGAGGTCAACATTAACAATATGATGCGGACGGTTACCTTGACTACAAATTGAGCTGTACTAGTAGCTACCGGCCCTATATGGGATTTAGGCAACTTAGTTCAAGAGGTAGTCCACCCAAAAGTGAGATTTTAGTTCATCGGTAGAACCTGGTGAGACTTCTCAAGTGTCCTGGATACTCAGACAGTGTGATCTCTTCCCCACCTGGTATTCTCTACACTATAAAAGAGATAGGAATCCAGTAGGATTCCTATCTATTTTTCCCCTCGACCATACCGCCTGCTCCTCCTGTTAGTCTGAGAACTGCAGATATGCAAACGCCGCGCTGACTCCATGCAGTTGGATGAAGACTGTTAGGCGGTTGTAACTGTCAGTTACAGTTCAGCAGGACACAGGCTGCTCATTGCAACCGGCCAGTTCTGTTGGAAAACATTAGCAGTGACACCATCACATGGCTTACATTAGCAGTGACACCATCACATGGCTTTCAGTTCATCTATTTCCTATGCAAAGTTTCAGTATGAGATGTGAGTCACATAATCACCATCATCCAAAACCTCCACCATGCTGCAGCACGATGCAAATATGGCTGATGATAAACAGGCAAATTCCCCCTGACCGTATTTTCCCAGGCTTGTTTGTGAAACCAGAAGCAGCAGCCCCTGAACGGCATTGTGTGTCCATTCTTACTTTACAGAATTAGGCAAGCTTTATCGACTATTACTAACAAAATGTGTTCTTCCATTGCCTAATATTTCTGCAAGCCTTAAATCCTAACTCCACCTTCAAAAAGAAATAAATGCACATTTATTTGCAAGAAACATACATTGGCATGAATACTTTACGAAATGATTCTGGCAAAGCATTACAAGCTCGATCAATGGATCGTGGAAGCACTGCCAGGATCGTGCAAGCACTGCCAGGATCGTGCAAGCACTGCCAGGATCATGCAAGCACTGCCAGGATCGTGCAAGCACTGCCAGGATCGTGCAAGCACTGCCAGGATCGTGCAAGCACTGCCAGGATCGTGCAGACACTTCTACCAGCATGTCTGTACAGGATCGTGCAAGCACTGACAGGATCGTGCAAGCACTGACAGGATCGTGCAAGCACTGACAGGATCGTGCAAGCACTTCTACCAGCATGTCTGTACAGGATCGTGCAAGCACTGACAGGATCGTGCAAGCACTGACAGGATCGTGCAAGCACTGACAGGATCGTGCAAGCACTGACAGGATCGTGCAGACTCTTCTACCAGCCAGTCTGTACAGGATCATGGAAGCACTGCCAGGATCGTGGAAGCACTGCCAAGCTCATGCAGGCTCTTCTACCAGCATGTCTGTACTGAAATTCGGGCCTTCAATTAAGAAGCATGGCCAATACTTCTTCAGCTATACTTCCTCCTAGTGATCACAGGAATCCATTTAGCTCTGCACTCCTGTGACCTATTTTCAGCCGACAGCAAGCTAAAGTCTGACATCACACAGTAGATCCAAGCTCTGGAGAAATCCGGACTTTAATGTCTGGATCCACCCATATGCCTGAACCAGCAGCTGGCTCAGCCACTCAGTGAGCCCCTGAGACCCCTGAACCAGCCGCTTCCTGCCCCTAAACAGCCCCATGTTTCAGTGGGTGCTGGAGTAGCAGAGATACTGAGAGACCGACTGTCACCGGCTCTGTGTTCACTGAACCCCGGTTCACATCTGTTCGGGTGGTGCCGCTGCGGATCCACACGAAAATCCATGCAACCGCACCACCAGCACAGAGGAATGTGGACCCGCGGGCGGGTGCCATTACTTCTAATGGCACGCCACCCGCACTGGGAAATGTGGTTCCCGTGCGGGCTGCGTTTTCCAAAGCAGTGCAGGGACTTCTTCCCTCCGTGTCACGGGCACGGGAGTCCATTCAAATGAATGGGCTCTTGTGCCCGAGCAAAACGTGGCCCGAATGGCCGCATAGGTGTGAACCTAGGGTGAAGATGAAGACTGAGCGATCAGCAGGTTTGATCGCTCGGCAGGGGACAGATGTAGCATCCACTTAGGCAACTATGATCTTTGTAAAACAAAAAACAGTCTCACACTTCTCTTTTAGAGAGCTGGAGGAAATGTCAATGGACAAGTACTGTGATCACCAAACACGTATTCCTATGAGAACTACAAGTCCGTGTGAAGCAGTGGCATATGGGACTTGTAATGTATACATTCACTGACACAGATGTGAGGGCAGAGCCACCCATAGCAATGAAAATTTTTAGAAGTGATAGCAGCTGCTAAATGCATGTCTAACAACAGTGCAAAGGGTGGCGTTAGCCTTTAACCTCCCTGGCCGCCTGATTATGTCAATATTTTTGAATGTCAAAACGGTACATTGTTTTTCATGGAAATTTCAGTGTCTGATGAGGAATTTCCCCACAAATCGCTATCGTTCAATTCTGCAAGTGATTTTAATTCACGATCGCCGTTTTCCAGCTTTTTGACCTAAAAGGGACGCTTTTTGGACGCCATGGATGTTCTCAAGTTTCCAGGCAGAAAGAACTGTAAAAGTGCAGGCAGGGCGCAGGACAAAGCACTCGGGACAAAACTGAGGTGAAATGGTTTGATACAGTAATGGAATCCTAACAGATTACAATGTATTGTGTGTATCTCGTGTTTTTATTTTTTTTAATCTCCTGCCGGTTCTGCTCCCCTACGTCGCGGCACTCGCAGGGAAGGGAACCCAGAAGCCGACAGCGGCCGGAGGACGCCGTGGGAGGACAGCGGCCGGAGGACGCCGTGGGAGGACAGCGGCCGGAGGACGCCGTGGGAGGAAAGCGGCCGGAGGACGCCGTGGGAGGAAAGCGGCCGGAGGACGCCGTGGGAGGAAAGCGGCCGGAGGACGCCGTGGGAGGAAAGCGGCCGGAGGACGCCGTGGGAGGAAAGCGGCCGGAGGACGCCGTGGGAGGAAAGCGGCCGGAGGACGCCGTGGGAGGAAAGCGCCCGGAGGACGCCGTGGGAGGAAAGAGCCCGGAGGACGCCGTGGGAGGAAAGCGGCCGGAGGACGCCGTGGGAGGAAAGAGCCCGGAGGACGCCGTGGGAGGAAAGCGGCCGGAGGACGCCGTGGGAGGAAAGCGGCCGGAGGACGCCGTGGGAGGAAAGCGGCCGGAGGACGCCGTGGGAGGAAAGCGGCCGGAGGACGCCGTGGGAGGAAAGCGGCCGGAGGACGCCGTGGGAGGAAAGCGGCCGGAGGACGCCGTGGGAGGAAAGCGGCCGGAGGACGCCGTGGGAGGAAAGCGGCCGGAGGACGCCGTGGGAGGAAAGCGGCCGGAGGACGCCGTGGGAGGAAAGCGGCCGGAGGACGCCGTGGGAGGAAAGCGGCCGGAGGACGCCGTGGGAGGAAAGAGCCCGGAGGACGCCGTGGAAGGAAAGCGGCCGGAGGACGCCGTGGAAGGAAAGCGGCCGGAGGACGCCGTGGGAGGACAGCGGCCGGAGGACACCGTGGGAGGACATTGGGGGATTGCAGGGACAAGGTAAGTTACACTACACACCAGGGGCGGACTGACAACTCATGGGGCCACGGGCAATCGGGGATCATGGGCCCCCTGTGTTCTTGCCCAAACTCAAAAAAGCCAATGAAAAAGGTACCTGGGGCATCTCATGGGGCCCCCTACTGACCCCGGGCAGTGCCCGAGTGCTTGAATGGTCAGTCCAGCCCTGCTACACACACACTACAGTGTAATCCCGAGAGTGGCTCGGGGGCTACAGCTTTTGGTACTGAAAACTAGCCAGAGCCACACTCTGGATTACCGCTAGGGAGGTTAAAAGAGAAGTGTTTTTTTTTTATACTTAATTAGATGGATGCAGCATCGGTCCCTTGCTGCCCTGGACAGCCTCTTTTAAAGTAGTTGTAAAGTCTCAAAGTTTTTTACCATCATGCATTCTGTGCATGAAGGTAAAAATCATTCTGTGTGTAGCAGCACCCCCTAACAATTACCTGAGCCCCATCTTGATCCATGGATGTCCACGAGAGCTTTGGTTCTTCGGAGACTTTCAGCCTGATTGGCAGCAGTGGTCAATCACAGCCAGTGAGCCAATCAGGAGAGGGAGGGGGCGGGGCCAAGCTACAGCTCTGTGTGAATAGACATGCAGAGCCATGGCTTGGGAGCCCCCCTAGAAGGCTGTTTGCTATGGGGGCACCTGAAAGGAGGGAGGCAGGAGGATCCAGGCTGCTCTGTGCAAAACCACTGCACAGAGCAGGTAAGTATGACATGTGTTATTTAAAAAAAAAAACAAAAAACAAAAAACAAGACTTTAGTATAAATTTTAAAAAACGTTTTTCACGTTTATCATTTGGTATATGATTGGATGTTGGCAGCTGTACCTCCTTGATTAGTTTATAGGGACTTAGGAGCGCAGGAAGTTTTTTTTTCACATTTGTATCCTACGTATAAATTAATACCAAGTATTCTTGGACAACTTCTCATGCTTCTACCCAATAGAAGACTATAGGAATGATCATACAAATGTGCGGCAAAAGATGACAAAACACAAAAACAATACACAGCATCGATCAGTAGACCTATCTGGGTTGGGATAACAGATCCAAAATAAGTTCTTTGATGGAAATGCAAACATTTTTATTGGCAGATGGGCAAAAAAAAAAAAGAAGAGTTCATGTTGCAGACATGTGGAAAGTCAGGGTCTACTGTATGAAATGTTGCAGATTGGTGCATGCACATCACACATCATTCAAATGGTCATTGAAGGGAGTTTGAGGAGCAGGAAGACACACAAGGAAACTTACCTTTACTGTCTTGTCCTTTTGGTCTCTGTGATTCAAAAAGAAAAGAGAAAAAAAAATTAGATGAAAAGTTGTCCAGAACTTGTTTATGAACTACTGTGAGGGTCAGTCTCAGCAATTTCAATAGTCACATATACATACACAAAGGAAACGTGTTGTTCAAGCAGACTTACAGGCTGCCATGGGCACAATGTGAAACCACGCTGTATGAAGTCATACTATACACCAGAACCACGGCAATCTCATTTCATCAGATCTATACTACTCCTGTCATCCCTCTGCATACAAAACCTATACATACATCAGCAACCCTTAAAGTGGAACTTCGCTCTCATTCAAAATGTGGCCATCCTTCGTAAAGAGACAGGAAAGGAAATCATATTTGTTTACATTTCTTCAGTTACTTCCTGGTTTCCATTCCTAGGCAAATGATGTCATAGATCTCAGGAGCCTTTGGGAGGGGTGGATGGGGGTTTTCTCACCTAAGCACAGCCTCCTGCCTGCATGCCTGAACTAAGGGCAGATGGATTCCAGGAAGTAAATACATGAATCATTTCCCCTTACTCAAGATGGTCATGGCCAGAAATGCTAAGGGGGAGGGTTATTTAACCCCTAAACGCCGGCCCTTTAAGAGTTTCAGAAGCAGGGAGGCGGGGCAGGGTTTAGGGTCATGTGGCGGTCACATGATCGTACAATCTAAGGTCCCTAACCCTCAAGGGGCGTCCAATCTAAGGTCCCTAACCCTCAAGGGGCGTCCAATCTAAGGTCCCTAACCCTCAAGGGGCGCACAATCTAAGGTCCCTAACCCTCAAGGGGCGTACAATCTAAGGTCCCTAACCCTCAAGGGGCGTACAATCTAAGGTCCCCAATCCTCAAGGGGCGTACAATCTAAGGTCCCTAACCCTCAAGGGGCGTACAATCTAAGGTCCCTAACCCTCAAGGGGCGTACAATCTAAGGTCCCGAACTCACATTCATACATACACATACTAGGGCCAATTTAGACAGGAGCCAATTAACAACCCAACAGCATGTCTTTGGAGTGTGGTAGGAAACCGGAGTACCCGGAGGAAACCCACACAGGCACAGGGAGAACAGGCAAACTCCAGGCAGGTGGTGCTGTGGTTGGGACTAGTGTCCCCATTGGAAAATTTCCCCTTTATTGCTTTGCTGGGGACAACCCAAATATTGGGATTTACTTTCAATGATAATGGTAAACAGGACCAATAAAAAGGGTGAATCTCCCTAATGGGGGCACAGACAGCAACAAACACCTGACAGGGGGTCTAATCCCTCTCCAGTCCATCCAAAACTAAACAAAACGTTTTGCCTTTAGCTTTATTAAAAAAAATATAAAATGTGTCTAGTCTCCAAAACTCCAAGAATGAAATCCTCCTTTTCCTAGGTGGTGGTTTAAAAGAAGAATACGGTCCTCGGTCTTCCTCCCCACCAGTTCTGGATGTGACCCCCCCCCCCCTCCTCCCCAACCAAAAAAAGCCTCCATCACTGCTGATCCCTTCCCAGTCATATCGCTGCCCCTCTTGCCAGCATCATCACTTACAGACCACCACTGGTCCAGCACTGTCCAGTACTTGGTGACACAGAAGTGCTTGCTGACAATTCGGCAACGGAGAAAAGCGACCAGGTATTAGAACATCCCCTATAAAAAACGAAAATATTCTTCATATGCTTGCGGGTGATTTGGGTGGGAGCAGGGGCGGACTGACAACTCATGGGGCCCCTGGGCAATAGGGGATCATGGGGCCCCTGTGTCCTTGCCCAAACTCAAAAAAGCCTATGAAAAAGGTACCAGGGGCATCTCATGGGGCACCCTACTGACCCCGGGCCCTCGGGCAGTGCCCGAGTTTCCAAATGGTCAGTCCGCCTCTGGGTGGGAGCGAAGGGGGGGATCTGAGGGCACAGCTTATTTTTGCAGGCTTTAATGGGGAGACTACAAAACGCAAAATTTGGGATCCCTAACAGACTCCTGAAAGGAGTTCTAATGTGCAGATTACATTGAAGACAAACACCAAGTTTACTTTTAAAAGTTTGTTTGGGCCATGGCAGGCGAATGACATCACAATCACCACCTCAACCAATCACCGAAAGCCTTGTATTCATTGAATAAAAAAATATATAGGATTTCTGTGAACGGCTGAGCAGCGATCTGTTATTTCCATGGACAGCATGCACAAAAATGCCCAAGAGTAGCAAGGAAAGACGCCGCCGCTGAACAAACTTCATGCTTCCTTCTGCCACTCCCTTCTCCAATTACGTCTCCATGTCAGTATTGTATTGTTCTTGTATCGGATCCGAGTTGTGCCTTCCAGAAGCCGGCTCTGTGATGGAGTACATACAACCCCTACCGGCCCGTTCAGAATGGAACTAAAAATGGATAAAATCCCGATTGCTTACCACTGGATTTAAGTGACATGCTTATACCCAGGGGCGGACTGACCATTTGGAAACTCGGGCACTGCCCGAGGGCCCGGGGTCAGTAGGGGGCCCCATGAGATGCCCCTGGTAACTTTTTCATAGGCTTTTTTGAGTTTGGGCAAGGACACGGGGCCCCATGATCCCCTATTGCCCGGGGGCCCCATGATCCCCTATTGCCCAGGGGCCCCATGAGTTGTCAGTCCACCCCTGTATATACCCCTTGTGTTGTATTACCCCCGGTTCACATCTATGCGGCCGTACGGGCCACGTTTTACGCGGACACAAGAGCCTATTCATTTGAATGGACTCCCATGCCCCATGACATGCATGGACGAAGACCCTGCACTTCTTTTGAAAACGCAGCCGCACAGGCTTTTTTTTTTTTTTTTTTAAATTCTGTAAAATCCTAAACGTGTAAAAATTCAGGTTGTGAAACTAAAAAAGACACATAACAAAAGTTTAAAGGGGAACGCCAGGAATTCTCACAAAATGTGCCGGCTTACAATGAGTTAAGTCCAATGAGGTGTATAGCACCTCATGGATTTCTCTCTTATTTCCAGCTTCATAAACCTATAATCAGTGGCTAAATGGTTAGCACTTCCGCCTGGCAGTACTGGGGTCTTTGGTTTGAATCCCAACCACGGCACCACCTGCCTGGAGTTTGCATGTTCTCCCTGTGCCTGCGTGGGTTTCCTCCGGGTACTGCGGGTTTCCTCCCACACTCCAAAGACATGCTGGTAGGTTAATTGGCTCCTGTCTAAATTGGCCCTAGTATCTATCTGTATGAATGTGAGTTAGGGGCCTTAGATTGTACGCCCCTTGAGGGTTAGGGACCTTAGATCGTACGCCCCTTGAGCGTTAGGGACCTTAGATCGTACGCCCCTTGAGCGTTAGGGACCTTAGATCGTACGCCCCTTGAGCGTTAGGGACCTTAGATCGTACGCCCCTTGAGCGTTAGGGACCTTAGATTGTACGCCCCTTGAGCGTTAGGGACCTTAGATTGTACGCCCCTTGAGCGTTAGGGACCTTAGATTGTACGCCCCTTGAGCGTTAGGGACCTTAGATTGTACGCCCCTTGAGCGTTAGGGACCTTAGATTGTACGCCCCTTGAGCGTTAGGGACCTTAGATTGTACGCCCCTTGAGCGTTAGGGACCTTAGATTGTACGCCCCTTGAGCGTTAGGGACCTTAGATTGTACGCCCCTTGAGCGTTAGGGACCTTAGATTGTACGCCCCTTGAGGGTTAGGGACCTTAGATTGTACCCCCCTTGAGGGTTAGGGACTTTAGATTGTACGCCCCTTGAGCGTTAGGGACCTTAAATTGTACGCCCCTTGAGCGTTAGGGACCTTAGATTGTACCCCCCTTGAGGGTTAGGGACCTTAGATTGTACGCCCCTTGAGGGTTAGGGACCTTAGATTGTACGCCCCTTGAGGGTCAGGGACTGATGTGAATGTATAATATATGTGTAAATTGATGGCGCTATACAAGTACCTATAATAATAAATAAATCTGGGCTCTCTGATTTGGGTCCCCTATACAGCAGCCAAAGAGTTGGCTGCCTGCCTTCCTCCTAATTCCTGGAGTTCTTCTTTAAGGAGGGCACTTAGGAGAGTCACCACGACAAGCCCATTGTGTAGGGTAAGGGCTACACTCTTCTCCTTGTATTATTCTATGGTCTTTGTATCGCGCCGACAGTTTCCGCAGCGCTTTACAACATGAGAGCACGCAGTACAATTACAATACACAGTAGGACTCAGAGTTCCCTGCTCATTGGACCTTCTACCATTACTGCCAGTGTCTGCACCGCCTCTCTTTCCACCCCTCGAAAGTTCTACCATTCATTCTTCCCACTTACATGACGAGCAAAACCATCTATGAGACTTCAGGAAACTGACACGTCATCATGTAACAATGACCCATCATGTATTTGCAATTTAAAAATAAAAACCAACTCAATCACCACAACCTATGTGTCAGAAGATTTCACAAGTATAAAAACCTTCCAGACATGAAATATAAACAGGCTGGGCGTCATCTGGCTAGGGACCGCCAATCCTGCACCCCCCCCCCCCCCCAGAAGAAGGCTTCCCCTGGCTCAACAATAGGGACAAACAAAAGTAGCTACAAAGTGGAGTTCCACGATGGATACACTGAACAGCCGGAAGGATAGCTGTGTATTCTGGAAATATTCAGGTGGTTTAGGACCCTCGGTGAATTGTTTTCTGGATTCCCCATTTTCACATTAGTCCTCACAATGATAAGATATGAAGAGGTGACAGTATCAAGTAGTGTTGCACCGATACTAAGCACTGGCACAAGCTGCAAAGGCTCTGATACCTGAAGCGGTTACCTTCAGACTCAGTTCTATCAGCTGTCAATGGGATTCCCCGCTGACAGCCGCAATGTAAACAACAACAACAAAGTTGGAAATTACTGGTTAACCACTTCCCATCCGGCCCATGTACATAAACGGCTGGAAGGGAGAAGTGCAGGGGTAGGTGGTCGTTTACAAACAGCCTCCCTGGGAGTGCGCAGCACCGCAAACGGGTTTCCTCCGGGTACTCCAGTTTCCCCCCCACATTCCAAAGATATGCTGATAGGTTACACACTTCCCATCCGGCCCATGTATATAAACGGCTGCATGGGAGCAGTGCAGGGGTGGGTGGCCGTTTATAAACAGCCTCCCTGCTTCTGTGCACTCCCTGGGAGTGCGCAGCACCGCAAACTGGTGCCCACTGTTTCCGGAGGACACAGCGGAACACCAATCGTTGTACGGGTCCTCAGGACACAGTGGAACACCAATCGTCAGACAGGACCTCTGTGCGAGGTCCCGATCATGTGATCACTGATTGACCAATCAGTGATCACATGAAGAGTAGTAAGCAAGATGTCACTTCTAACATCATTGCTTACTACGTGTGAAATCGTTGAATGATCACAGAGATCACATGGTACAAGGCTATTCACAACAGCCCAGGCGGAAGTGCTAACCACTAAGCCACTGTGATGCCCACTTACTGACATCATTGCTTACTACGTGTAAAATCTGTGAATGATCACAGAGATCACATGGTACAAGGCTATTCACAACAGCCCTGTACCATGTGACAATCTGACCAATCACAGCTCACACAGTATTTCTCAATGGCTGCAAGAATGCAGCCAGAGAGAAGGAGAAATGATTGCTTTTACACCCTTTATGGGTATAAAAGTAATCAGTGTAAAAAAAAAAAAAAAAACACAAAAAAACAAAAAACTCTTCACCCCCCACAAGTGGCACAATGTCACATCGCTGGATCAAGAAGGGGAGTATTAGGGGGGCTGTGGGAGCAGCATGAAGGTAAAAAACCTTGAGCCTTTACAACCACTTTAACAAATGACAACTCATTTAGCTGTCATTGTGGTTCCACTGCTGACAGCTGAAGTGTAAAACTACTGGAGCTGTAAAAAAAAAAAAAAAAAGCCTTCTGTAAATGTTTATAAACATTGCTCTGCCTGAAACAGAAAGAAAAAAAAAAAACATTGTTTCATTTTGTATCTGTTTATTCATCTACAGAGCAACAAAAACAAAAAACAAAGGTTGCTTTGTTTAACCCCTTATTAATCTTTATTTACTCTAATCAGCCCTAATTAACTCCGTATTCTCCATTTAATTATTTTCCTGCTGATTTATTTTGTTCATTTCTATTTTATAAACTATTATTGATTAAAACCTTTTTAGTTTGCTTTTTTTCGTAAATATTTTCACACCTTTAACTAATATTAGTAACCTTCTCATTTTAAAAAAGCGCAAAATTGAAAGAAAAAAAAAATGTATCTCATTTGTAAATAACTTTTCAATGCTTTGTACCAGAATCATAGTTTTAGTGTCATTTCATTTTCATTGTGCAACATTTATGTGCAGTAATATTTTTAAACGAACACAGCTAAAAAACCCCCCAAAAACATTTTTTTTTAGTTTTGTTAAATTTAAATGTCTAAGGCTTGTGAAAAAAAATTGTTTTCATCACAAGACACTATTCACGAAAAGAAAGCCTTGCTTGTTCTTCAAAAAATGAAAAAAAAATGTATAATGATATCTTAAGTAATGAAAAAGTGATCAATGAATAAACAGGTCCATAGCAGAAATGTAAAAATTGCTCTGCTCCATAACCCCCGGGTCACACCTATGCGGCCGTGGCTGTGCAGGCCACGTTTTGCTGGGGTACGAGAGCCCATTCATTTGAATGGACTCCCATGCCCTGTGACACGCAGGGAAGAAGTCCCTGCACTTCTTTGGAAAACGCAGCCTCGGTTCCCAGCACGGTTGCGTTTCCCAGTGCGGCCGGCGTGCCATTAGAATTAATGGCACCCGCCCGGGGGTCCGCATTCCTCTGTGCGAGTGGTGCGGCTGAACAAATTTTCGTGCGGATCCGCAGTGGCACCACCCACATATATGTGAACTGGGGGTAAAGAGACACTTACATGTCCAGGGGTCCAGCACCATCCTTACCCGGGCAAGTTCTTTACTAGCCTCTGGGTTCCTGGCAAGTAAGGGAAACCAGAAGTGAAGCCTTTTGTCTTCAAAGCCGGATTCTTACTGCGCATGTGCGGGACGTGCTGCGCTTTGCGAATGGTCCCTTAGTCTTCTGGGACCTGTAAAGTGTGTCAGAAGACTGGGGGGGAGGATTCAGTTTGGCACGGCTCCCCCCGCCACCCCCAAATATTGCCAAATGTGGCAGTGGTGGCCGCTTCCCCTGTTGGGTGGAGCTCCGCTATAAAGGGCGGATAGGTTTTAAGGGTTTCAGAAGCCGGGAGGCGGGGTTTAGAGTCATGTGACCACCGTGACACGACATCACGGCGGTCACATGATCGGGAAAGGTCCTGATCGAAAAGAGGAGATCGGGAACTTCCTGTGAGTACCGGACATGTGTGCTGGGAGTGCGCAAAGCGTGCGCTCTCAGCGCATATCTTTTTTTTAATAGAACACAAATGTGCGGTCGCTCAGCGTCTAGGCCCAGACGCCGGGAGGCCGCACATTTGCGTGCGGCCGGCGCCAAGAGGTTAACAACTGGTCACTCATTCAGCTGTCAGCGGGTTTTCCCCTGCTGACAGCGGAAGCATAAACAAAACAGTCGTCGGTAGATATTTGGTATCGGCAAGCAAAAAAAATGAAAAATAAAAGGTAAATCGGTACTCACTGTAAAACAGAAAAGAAAAAAAAAATGGTGTTGGTGCATCCCTCGTGCCAAGGTAGAACGGTGACAATACTGAGCACTGGAATTCTGCATGCAGCACAACATGGTGAGAAGGCAGACACCATTACAACAGGGGGGATGGAGGCAGGAACAGACATGGGGGATACCAGAGGAGGCATGTGAATCCTGGGGGGGGGGGGGAGTTGCAGGAACAGACATGGGGGATACCAGAGGAGGCATGTGAATCCTGGGGGGGGAGTTGCAGGAACAGACATGGGGGATACCAGAGGAGGCATGTGAATCCGGGGGGGGGGCAGGGAGTTGCAGGAACAGACATGGGGGATACCAGAGGAGGCATGTGAATCCTGGGGGGGGGGAGTTGCAGGAACAGACATGGGGGATACCAGAGGAGGCATGTGAATCCTGGGGGGGGGGCAGGGAGTTGCAGGAACAGACATGGGGGATACCAGAGGAGGCATGTGAATCCTGGGGGGGGAGTTGCAGGAACAGACATGGGGGGATACCAGAGGAGGCATGTGAATCCTGGGGGGGGGGGGGCAGGGAGTTGCAGGAACAGACATGGGGGATACCAGAGGAGGCATGTGAATCCTGGGGGGGGAGTTGCAGGAACAGACATGGGGGGATACCAGAGGAGGCATGTGAATCCTGGGGGGGGGGGGGCAGGGAGTTGCAGGAACAGACATGGGGGATACCAGAGGAGGCATGTGAATCCTGGGGGGGGGGGGGGGGGGGCAGGGAGTTGCAGGAACAGACATGGGGGATACCAGAGGAGGCATGTGAATCCTGGGGGGGGGGGGGGCAGGGAGTTGCAGGAACAGACATGGGGGATACCAGAGGAGGCATGTGAATCCTGGGGGGGGGGGGGGAGGGAGTTGCAGGAACAGAAGTAAAAATGTCACGGTTAAGTGGGGCATGCTGGTACAAATTTTAAATAGCGAGGAGCACTTGGGGAAGGTTTGAAGTATGGAGGACACTTGAAGCGCAGGACAAACAGTTGCTGGGACATAAGGAGATGATGATACTTTGAAGAGGGCTCTCAGACTGATGAGAAAGGAAGAATTCCAGAAATTAGAGCTGAATATAGGTACACAAGGAAAGGGGACTACGGTAGATTTACAGAAGAGGGCTATTAGGGAGATATCCCTGTAACAGATATTGTGGGGTAACGAAAGGAGGAATCAGGACATTCTGAAACAGTTTAAGTGTTACTAAAACCACAACAGTACAATCAGTCTGTATATGCAGTAAAGCATGCTTGTTATACTCACTGTGGAACCTAAGGGGTTAATCCTCTGCATTGTGTAAAAGGGCTGTTTGATCCTGTCTTCTCTGATCCTCCCCTTCTTCCAGTGTCCCCCTCTTATCTCCTGAGGAGACATATCGTGTGGAGTCACTCTGCACACACGCAGTTTGGTGTCTATTGCTAGAGAGGTTTTTGTTTTTTTATTTCGGGAGAGTGCATGTGATCAGCACAGGGCCAATCAGCACTGTCTAGACAGACGTCAGGGGTTCTGTATCTTCCTAGAGCAAAATGAAAACTCCTCCTACAAGCTTTAACATATGCTTTGCTGGACACTGATAGAAGTCACAAGACTGCTCTATACTGCTGATGAGAAAAGGTATTTAGCAGTTTGTATTTACTAAAATAATTTAATTGCCGTGTTGTGTGTACTGTGGGAGAGCGGACGTAGTGAACGCCGGGTCCGGGGAGAGCGGACGTAGTGAACGCCGGGTCCGGGGAGAGCGGACGTAGTGAACGCCGGGTCCGGGGAGAGCGGACGTAGTGAACGCCGGGTCCGGGAGAGCGGACGTAGTGAACGCCGGGTCCGGGGAGAGCGGACGTAGTGAACGCCGGGTCCGGGGAGAGCGGACGTAGTGAACGCCGGGTCCGGGGAGAGCGGACGTAGTGAACGCCGGGTCCGGGGAGAGCGGACGTAGTGAACGCCGGGTCCGGGGAGAGCGGACGTAGTGAACGCCGGGTCCGGGGAGAGCGGACGTAGTGAACGCCGGGTCCGGGGAGAGCGGACGTAGTGAACGCCGGGTCCGGGGAGAGCGGACGTAGTGAACGCCGGGTCCGGGGAGAGCGGACGTAGTGAACGCCGGGTCCGGGGAGAGCGGACGTAGTGAACGCCGGGTCCGGGGAGAGCGGACGTAGTGAACGCCGGGTCCGGGGAGAGCGGACGTAGTGAACGCCGGGTCCGGGGAGAGCGGACGTAGTGAACGCCGGGTCCGGGGAGAGCGGACGTAGTGAATGCAGGGTTCCAGGAGACCGGATATAGTGAATGCAGGCAGGGACGGACTGACAACTCATGGGGCCCCGGGCAATAGGGGATCATGGGGCCCGTGTGTCCTTGCCCAAACTCAAAAAAGCCTTTGAAAAAGGTACCAGGGGCATCTCATGGGGCCCCCTACTGACCCCGGGCCCTCGGGCAGCGCCCGAGTTTCCAAATGGTCAGCCCGCCCCTGAATGCAGGGTCCTGGGTTTAGTAACACTTTATAGTACAAGTCCACATCCTCCTATTCTAACTACCATGCAGAAGGAAAGCGTCTATACTTACCTATTCTCAGAGTGCT
Source organism: Staurois parvus (assembly GCF_062004578.1). NCBI lineage: Eukaryota > Metazoa > Chordata > Amphibia > Anura > Ranidae > Staurois > Staurois parvus. The sequence continues at coordinate 235,403 of NW_028319552.1, forward strand.
CTGATTCGGTCATACGATTGGCTCCCAGTGGCGACTTCAGAGGAGACACAGTCAACAATGGATGCCCCATAGCCTATGGGCGACGTCACCAGCCAGGCATTCCATCCATTGTCCATGCTCTCCTCTCTCCTGAAGCCGACCGCTGGGGAGATCACATGACCGGACCAGAGCACCCTGAGAATAGGGGAGTATAGGCATCCTTCTACAGGGTAGTTGGGGACAGAAGGGGAATGGGAACAGAATTAAAGTTCAGTTAGATCTAGACTGGAATTCCTCTTTAACATACACATATAGGGAGAAGGTCTGAATTAAGGGGACAGATACAGAGGGCACTGAGCTAATGCTGCTGAAAGAGGGAGAGACCCCATGACAGATGAATGAGGTGGCTACCTGAGGACAAAACAGGACAAATGACAGAGCAAGGACAGGTATGACAGTATATGAAGGACAGCAATGGGGAACACCACCAATATTAAAGTACAACTACAGACTCCAGTATGACAGTCTAAATCCTCCTAACCCTCTTGCATTGAACTGTATTGTTGCTGTTCTATCTCCCTTTATATTGTAAAGCGCTGAGCAAACTGTTGGAACTATAATAATAAAAAAGTACCAAATCCAGAGCTACATTCTCCTTCGTGTCTCAAACGCTCCCCCTCCCAGACACTGTAGCTCACAGTGGGAGGGAATCCGCAACAGAAGCAGTGCTGCCAATCCAGAGCTGTAGGCAAGACTAGGTTGCCAGACAAGCCATTGACAAGCGACAGCAACATCCCACAAGCAGACACGGCTATACAGTGACAACTCTGCTCTGAACGCAGAAACAGTGCAGGATTGTTGTCACACCATCACAGAAAGCTGCATCAGTAGGATTGACATATTGGAGGGACTTTTAAATAGGTGATGCAGCACATCATTTTTCTTCAGAGGCTCTAGTTCTATTTTAAAGGCAGACAAAGGAGCAAGTGTTGGGGTTGTAGGTCCTGGTAATAAAAATATCTGATGAGCAGTTTCAAGGAAAAGAATATTGGGTGGTCAGGGAACCTTCACATAAAGGTTGGTGATAATCATAGTCATATTGCAGATATTATGAAGGGGGACACAGGAACTATGCTGCCAAAATATTAGATGAACAGATCTGAAGGGGTGTCAGATCAGACCGGATGCTGCGGTTTTATAGTGGTTGGGGAGGGGCGTCAAAAAGGCACAGGGCAGACGTTGGGGAGGTGTCCCAGGAAGGCACAGGGCAGACGTTGGGGAGGTGCGTCAGGAAGGCACAGGGCAGACGCTGGGGAGGTGTCCCAGGAAGGCACAGGGCAGACGCTGGGGAGGTGTCCCAGGAAGGCACAGGGCAGACGCTGGGGAGGTGTCCCAGGAAGGCACAGGGCAGACGCTGGGGAGGTGTCCCAGGAAGGCACAGGGCAGACGCTGGGGAGGTGTCCCAGGAAGGCACAGGGCAGACGCTGGGGAGGTGCGTCAGGAAGGCACAGGGCAGACGTTGGGGAGGTGCGTCAGGAAGGCACAGGGCAGACGCTGGGGAGGTGCGTCAGGAAGGCACAGGGCAGACGTTGGGGAGGTGCGTCAGGAAGGCACAGGGCAGACGTTGGGGAGGTGCGTCAGGAAGGCACAGGGCAGACGTTGGGGAGGTGCGTCAGGAAGGCACAGGGCAGACGTGGGGGAGGTGCGTCAGGAAGGCACAGGGCAGACGTGGGGGAGGTGCGTCAGGAAGGCACAGGGCAGACGTGGGGGAGGTGCGTCAGGAAGGCACAGGGCAGATGCGGGGGAGGTGCGTCAGGAAGGCACAGGGCAGACGTGGGGGAGGTGTCCCAGGAAGGCACAGGGCAGACGCTGGGGAGGTGCGTCAGGAAGGCACAGGGCAGACGTGGGGGAGGTGCGTCAGGAAGGCACAGGGCAGACGCGGGGAGTATCAGGAGAAGATGCTGGGAGAGTCTGAGGGGGAAGATGTTGGGGAGGGAGTACCAGAAGATGTTGGGTAGGAATTTTCACAGGAGGATGCTGGGAGAGTCTGAGAGGGAAGACGTTGGGGAGGGAGTATCACGGGAAGATGCTGGGCGAGTCTGAGGGGGAAGATGCTGGGCGAGTCTGAGGGGGGAAGATGTTGGGGTGGGAGTATCACAGGAAGATGCTGGGAGAGTGAGAGGGAAGACGTTGGGGAGGGAGTATCAGGGGAAGACGTTGGGGAGGGAGTATCAGGGGAAGACGTTGGGGAGGGAGTATCAGGGGAAGACGTTGGGGAGGGAGTATCAGGGGAAGACGTTGGGGAGGGAGTATCAGGGGAAGACGTTGGGGAGGGAGTATCAGGGGAAGACGTTGGGGAGGGAGTATCAGGGGAAGACGTTGGGGAGGGAGTATCAGGGGAAGACGTTGGGGAGGGAGTATCAGGGGAAGACGTTGGGGAGGGAGTATCAGGGGAAGACGTTGGGGAGGGAGTATCAGGGGAAGACGTTGGGGAGGGAGTATCAGGGGAAGACGTTGGGGAGGGAGTATCAGGGGAAGACGTTGGGGAGGGAGTATCAGGGGAAGACGTTGGGGAGGGAGTATCGGGGAAGACGTTGGGGAGGGAGTATCAGGGGAAGACGTTGGGGAGGGAGTATCAGGGGAAGACGTTGGGGAGGGAGTATCAGGGGAAGACGTTGGGGAGGGAGTATCAGGGGAAGACGTTGGGGAGGGAGTATCAGGGGAAGACGTTGGGGAGGGAGTATCAGGGGAAGACGTTGGGGAGGGAGTATCAGGGGAAGATGCTGGGAGACTGAGGGGGAAGATGTTGGGGAGGGAGTACCAGGGGAAGATGCTGGGAGAGTGAGGGGGAAGATGTTGGGGAGGGAGTACCAGGGGAAGATGCTGGGAGAGTGAGGGGGAAGATGTTAGGAAAGTCTGAGGGGGAAGATGTTGGGGAGGGAGTACCAGGGGAAGATGCTGGGAGAGTGAGGGGGGAGATGTTGGGGAGGGAGTACCAGGGGAAGATGCTGGGAAATTCTGAGGGGGAAGATGTTGGGGAGGGAGTATCACGGGAAGATGCTGGGAAAGTCTGAGGGGGAAGATGTTGGGGAGGGAGTACCAGGGGAAGATGCTGGGAAAGTCTGAGGGGGAAGATGTTGGGGAGGGAGTATCACGGGAAGATGCTGGGAAAGTCTGAGGGGGAAGATGTTGGGGAGGGAGTATCAGGAGGTAAAAGATATGGGAAGGGTTCTTTCTGGCAGGGATACGGGCAAATGTTGGAAAAGAGTATCAGGAGTATCAGGGAGCAGATGTTAGGGAGATGGTAGATGTTGGGTTAGGGGGAGGAATTATCATGGGGGCAGATGTTTGGGAAGAGGGGGGTATCGGGGTGCAGATGTTTGAGTTATTAGGGGCAGATGGAGAGGGGGGATTATGTGGTCAGATCTCAGGATTGGGGTGTAGGGTCAGCTCTCGGTGGGGGAGGGTTATTGGGGGGGGGGGCGGGGAGGGCAGTTTTTAGGGTGGCAGACCAAAGTGGGGGGAGGGGAGTTATCATGGAGCAGATATTGGCAGAGGGGGGTTATTATGGGGCAGATGTTAGGGGAGGAGGGATTACTAGGGGGGCAGATACTGGGGGGAGGGGATTATTGGGGGGCAGATTATTGGGGGTGGGGAGGGCAGTATTTAGGGGGTGAGCCCCCAGTGGGGGAAGGGAGTAATCATGGAGCAGATGTAGGAGGCAGGAATTATCATGGGGCAGATGTTAGGTGAGGGGGGTTATTACGAAAGCAGATGTAGGGGGAGGGGAGTTATCATGGGCCAGATGCTGCGGGAAGGGGATTATTGGGGGGGGGGTCAGCCCCCAGTGGGGGCGGGGAGGGCAGTATTCAGGGAGTAAGTCCCCGGTGGGTGGGGGGTTATCATTGGGCAGATGTAAGAGGGAAGGGAGTTCATCATGGGGCAGATGTTGGGAGAGGAGGGGGGTTATCATGGAGCAGACTTTGGAGGAGGGGGGTTATCATGGAACAGACTTTGGAGGAGGGGGGTTATCATGGAACAGACGTTGGAGGAGGGGGGTTTTTATGGAACAGACGTTGGAGGAGGGGGGTTATCATGGGGCAGATGTTGGGAGAGGAGGGGGGTTATCATGGAGCAGACTTTGGAGGAGGGGGTTATCATGGAGCAGACGTTGGAGGAGGGGGGTTACAATGGAGCAGACGTTGGAGGAGGGGGGTTACAATGGAGCAGACGTTGGAGGAGGGGGGTTACAATGGAGCAGACGTTGGAGGAGGGGGATTATTAGGGGGGCAGATCTCAGGGTTGGGGTGTAGGGTCAGTCCCCGGTGGGGGTGGGGAGGGCAGTATTTAGGGGGTGATCCTGCAGCGGGGCAGGGAGTTATTATTGAGGGCAGGAAGGGCAGTATTTAGGGGGTGAGCCCCTGGGGGGTGGGGGTGATCATGGGACGGATGTTGGAGGGGCATTATTGGGGGGGTCAAATCTCACGGTTGGGGTGAAGGGTCAGCCCCCAATGGGGGGGGGGGGAGGCAGTATTCAGGGGGTAAGCTCCTGGTGAGTGGTGGGAGAGGAGTTATCATGGGGTAGATGTTTAGAGAAGGGGAATTATTAGGGGGGGGGGGGGGGAGTTGAGGGAGGGGAATTATCATGGGGCAGATGTTGAGGGAGGGGAATTATCATGGGGCAGATGTTGAGGGAGGGGAATTATCATGGGGCAGATGTTGAGGGAGGGGAATTATCATGGGGCAGATGTTGAGGGAGGGGAATTATCATGGGGCAGATGTTGAGGGAGGGGAATTATCATGGGGCAGATGTTGAGGGAGGGGAATTATCATGGGGCAGATGTTGGGGGAGGGGAATTATCATGGGGCAGATGTTGAGGGAGAGGAATTATCATGGGGCAGATGTTGGGGGAGGGGAATTATCATGGGGCAGATGTTGGGGGAGGGGAATTATCATGGGGCAGATGTTGAGGGAGGGGAATTATCATGGGGCAGATGTTGAGGGAGGGGAATTATCATGGGGCAGATGTTGGGTGTAGGGTAATTATCATGGGTTGGGGTGTAGGGTCAGTCCCTGGTGGGGGAGGGGAGTTATAGGCCAGATGTTGGGGGAGGGGGATTATTTGGGGGGGTCAGCTCTCAGGGTTGGGGTGTAGGGTCAGCTCCTGGTGGGGGAAGGGAATTATCATGGGGCAAATATTAGGGGAGGGGGGTTATTGGGGGGTCAGATCTCATGGTTGGGGTGTAGGGTCAGTCCCCGGTGGGGGCAGGGAGGGCAGTATTTAGGGGGTGATCCTGCAGTGGGGGAGGGAAGTTATTATTGGGGGGGCAGGGAAGGAAGCATTTAGGGGGTGAGCCCTCAGTGGGTGGTGGAGCAGGAAGTAATAGGGCAGATGTTGGGGAGGGGGATTTTGGGGGGGGTTAGATCTCAGGGTTGGGGTGTAGGAACAGCCCCTGGTGGGGGAGGGAAGTTATCATGGGCCAGATGTTGGGAGAGGGGGATTATTGGAGGGGGGGGGGCAGATCTCAGGGTTGGGGTATAGGGTCAGCTCCCGGTGGGGGAAGGGAGTTATCATGGGGCAAATGTTGGGGGGAGGGGGATTATTGGGGGGGTCAGATCTCAGGGTTGGGGTGTAGGGTCAGTCCCCGGTGGGGGCGGGGAGGGCAGTATTTAGAGAGTGATCCCGCAGTGGGGGAGGGGAGTTATTATTGGGGGCGGGGAGGGCAGTATTTAGGGGGTGAGTCCCCGCTGGGTGGGAGAGTGATCATGGGGCAGATGTTGGGGGAGGGGGAGTCAGATGTCAGGGTGGGGGCTCAGCCCCCTCGCTCTCTCACCTGCGGGTCCACGCTGGTGGCAGACATGATTCATGTAGAGCGGAGTGGAGGCCGCGCTGTGTACAGGCCGCACTAGGCCGGCTCCTCTCTCTTCCTCTCAGTCGGTGGGCCGGGGGTGGGGCGGAGCGGGCGCAGGGCGGTGCCGGGCTCTCGGGCTGTCTCTCCGGTCGGGGTGTGAGGCCTGGCCCGGGACTTCCACACTCACCAATGGCGGCGGGGACTGGGCAGAGTGCGGCTGACGTCAGCAGCGGCGCGGGGCAGGCCGGGTAGCGGAAGCCGCCGCACATGCGCGCTTAGGACGCAGGAGTCAGCGCGGCCGAAAAAGCGGAAGTGACGCGAGGGGAGTGAGGGCGGAAGTGAAGCAGAGGGGAGAGGCCCGAGCACGTGACTGCTGCCCAGCTCCATTATTCCTGTGCTGTCTGGTGAACACTGGAGCAGAGGGGGAGGAGTGTGGTTCCTATAAGTGACCACCCCACCTCTTTTTTTCCAGCACCTCATAGTCCTCTACTTCAAGTGGTCCTGCCATGTCCAAACTGTGTAAATAAAGCTTAGAGAATCAAAGCAGGCAGGGTCCTCTGGTTACTATAGTTACCATGCTCCTGTGTGTAGGGGAGCCCCATGGTAGCTAACATGACCCCTCACTTTTGCCCTCGTCCTTCCATGTTGTAGTCCAACCATGGCACCGTTTGTTATTTTGAGTGAAAAACAAAGTACGTTGATCCCGTTCCTCTCTTGGCCACCTTCATCCTGCCTGAACCTGCCCATGTACATCATGAGCATGGCGTTATGGGACGGCAGTGCGCCTTAAAGGGTTAGATCACCTTGATCAAAAATCTGCCTATACAGGTAATGGGTATCAGTAGCTAAAACAAACCACCTCTGACCAAAGCTGAATAATGCCCTTGTTCTAGGTGTAGGCCATTTATGTACCTCATGACGCCTGAATGGAATACTTCTAGGACGTTGCTAAGTGAGGCCTAGTTGTTACTGCTCTCCTCCGCCATCATAGGAGCGAGCTCTTCTGAAAACAAACGCCCTCACATGCTCTTCCTCTCCTCATGCAGTAGCTCTGAGCTCCGCGTCTGAGACCCAGTCCTGTGATGGCGGATTTGAACAGTAACGGCTAGGCTTCACTTAGAAACCTGCTTAGCAACGTAGCTTAGCTGGGAGATGGAGATACTGTACGCAGCGTCCATATATATCAGAGCCCCCCTGACCTTAAACACCTCCATTAGATCAGAGAGACCCCCTTATATCAGCACCCTCTGCCCCTAAAGACCCCCATTAGATTTCCTTACCGGTGGGAGCCACTGGAAGCCAGAAATTGTGGGAGGCTGGGAGCCGGAGTTTGAGGGTGGAGAAGATACTGTACTCTAGCTATTTTCCTCCCACTGTGCCAGGGCCGAGGTGGGGGAGTTGGGGAGAAGACAGAGGCAGGCGCTGGGCCCGCTCAACACAGGAATCCTCGCTGGTGCACTGAGGGCAGAGCACCCAGAACAGCACTGGGGACCCGGGACAGAATTAGGTTTACTTGAATTTGTTCCAGGATGGTTGGACTACACTGGAGGTATGTGTGCCCAGATTTCTGCTGGACTGAAACTTGGACACAACTGTCAGAACCCCAGATAGGTGGCAAACCTATGCGAAAATGTCCTACAAGGACAACTGTCAAAATCCTGGACAGGTAGCAACCCTATGCGAAAATGTCCTACAAGGACAACTGTCAAAACCTTGGATAGGTGGCAACTTTATGCCAAAATGTCCTACAAGGACAACTGTCAAAACCTTGGACAGGTGGCAACCCTATGCGAAAATGTGCTACAAGGACAACTGTCAAAACCTTGGATAGGTGGCAACCTTATGCCAAAATGTCCTACAAGGACAACTGTCAAAACCTTGGACAGGTGGCAACCCTATGCGAAAATGTCCTACAAGGACAACTGTCAAAACCTTGGACAGGTGGCAACCCCATACGAAAATGTCCTCCAAGGAAAACTGTCAAAACCTTGGACAGGAGGTAACCCTATGCGAAAATGTCCTACAAGGTCAACTGTCAAAACCTTGGATAGATGGCAACCCTATGCGAAAATGTTCTAAAAGGATAACTGTCAAAACCCTGGACAGGTGGCAACCCTATACGAAAATGTCCTCCAAGGAAAACTGTCAAAACCTTGGACAAGTGGCAACCCTATATGAAAATGTCCTCCAAGGACAAGTGGCAAAACCTTGGACAGGAGGTAACCCTATGCGAAAATGTCCTACAAGGTCAACTGTCAAACCTTGGACAGGTGGGAACCCTATGCCAAAATGTCCTCCAAGGACAACTGTCAAACCTTGGACAGGTGGAAACCCTATGCAAAAATGTCCTAGCAAGGGCATTATCCAGCTTTGTTGGAAGCTGCACTGTTTGTTTTTATCTACAAACACCACATATGCGCAAAGGCAGTTTCTTGGTAAAGGCGAGCCAACCCTCTTTAGTGCTTGAAAAACACCCCTGACCCTCCTTGATAAAGGGGTTCATTCACCTTTATCAACAAAAAACCTGTCTATGCAGGTAAGGGGTGTCTGTAGATAAAAGCTCTGACCAAAGTTGACTACTGCCCTTGCTATAGGTGTAGACCATTTACGCACCTTATGAAGCCTGACTGGAGAACTCTCGGGATGTTGCTAAGCTGTTACCATTCACCTTCACCATCACAGGAGCAAGCTCTCAAATGCTGAGCTCAGAGCTACTGCATCATGGGAGAGAAAGCACATGTGAGGGAGTCTGAACTAGAGAGAGAGCTCACTCCTGTGGTGGTGAACAGTAACAGGTAGGCATCTCTTAGCAACGTTCTAAGAGTTTTCCAGTCAGGCGTTATGAGGTACATAAATGGCCTACACTATAGAAAGCTCCACAGTTTGTTTTTATTTGCCAACGTCCCTTTTCTGTATGGATAGAACCAGGGGCGGACTGACCATTTGGAAACTCGGGCACTGCTTGAGGGCCCGGGGTCAGTAGGAGGCCCCATGAGATGCCCCTGGTACCTTTTTCATAGGCTTTTTTGAGTTTGGGCAAGGACACAGGGTCCCCATGATCCCCTATTGCCCGGGGGCCCCATGAGTTGTCAGTCCGCCCAAGGACAGAACTAACCCATCTTCTGTCCATCTTCGGTCCACCTTCGTCCAGCCTGAACCTACTCATATACATTAAGACTGTAGCGCTACCCCCATTGCAAATGCTAGATAGGGTGGGTCCTCTATTCTTACCCTCAACCTGGCACCGAATCAGAACCAGGCAGTAAAGGCAAAATTACTATATTTTCACCCAATCTGGTTGGTAACTAGGCAAGAATAAATGGATTAATAATGGTAATAACAAAGCATGCAAAGTGATTAACAGTAAGGACTAGGCATAAGATGACATTTGGCGTTCAGATCAGCATATCCAGTAACAAGGCCGCCTTAAGTGCAGCAGTGAGCAGAAGTAAAGTGTAATCTACAGAGTGCCGGAACTTTACCGCCAGAGCGCATTTATGGCGTCAACACTAGTCCTAGACTGATGGAGGATGGTAGCGGGAATAAAAGGGGCTTGCCGAAAAATATTACAGGAGGGGCAGTCCTTTGAGATGTTCTTCTGCTGGCTATTGTTGGGGCCCTTTAAGACGGTCAGCGCACTTAACAATCATCCCAGTTAACCTGCAATTAGTATAGGTACGGTATAGTCTCTGCACAGGTGCAAGGTGGTTCAGATGTGGAAAAGGTTTGTTATAATACGGTATAGGTGTAGCCTAGGTTTGGAATAAGTGCGGTACAGAGAGCAGTATGGGTGCGGTATGGATTGGGTACACTTGGTGTCCTACTCTCAGTGATTCAGCCCCTGCTAGCAGTATCAGCAATGGATGAAAAGCCCTCTCAGCAGTCCCCAGAATGTTGCAGTGACCTCTTGCTGTAGAAGCAGGGCCGCCCCTCAAAGCAAAGGGTGGTCCCCCTGCGGCAACAATGCAGATGCAATCACTGCGGTCTGTGCTGTGCTGCCTCAGGTGTCTCCGCTGGTCTGACCACTCAGCAATCTGGGCAGTATGCAGCATATGTGCTCTCCTCGGCTCCTGGAGAAAGAACATAGCTAAGCAGTCTCAGAAAAGCACCTCCACTCTTCCTCCTTGCCCCAAAGTCTTTTGGGAATTACAGTGTAAGGAGCTAATTCATCCCATTATATGGCTATGCCCTCAAACTACAACTCCCAGGATTCTCAACACTCTGCATAGAAGTCTATGGGCTTGCTTGGCTTTAGTCCTCCCCCTGCTGGCGAGAGGAGAACGGTGCAGCATAACATCAGTATCTCGGTAGGGAAAAAGAATGAAAGGCAATGTCTCCTCCGTATTCCTTTAACCCAGCGCTTGACACGTGCGGTCCGTTTAGTTCCAAACTAAAATTTTTACAAAATTTTTGTTATTCAGAGATTCGGATGTATCCGAATTTCCAAATTACAACAGTAATGAATTTAAACAAATCCAAAATAACGAAACAAAATTTTGTCTGAAATTCAAATTGAATTCAAATCGAATTCCAAAACAAATTCGAAATATAAACATATTGCTGACTATTGCTGATTTTCTTCAAAGACTATGGGGTTGATTTATTAAAAGTAAATATACTGTGCAATGCAATGTAGTCGCTTTAGATCTGAGGGGAAGCTCTGAAATGAAGCGAAGATCTGCTGATTTCTTTCATCCAATCATGTGGAAGCAAAAATCCTGTCTTTATTTCCCTTGCATGTTCCCCTTAGATCTAGAGCAACTGCATATGCAGCGCTCTTCCAAGCCTATCTGCCTTTAGTAAATCAACCCCTATGGGTATTAGTGTTAGAATATAGCCATTATCCAAAAATTTAAAAGAATAGAATAAAACAGAACAGAATATAAAAGAATAGAATAGGAAATTAAGGAGTATAATAGAATAGAAAAAAATAGAATAGAATAGAAAAAATAGAGTACATTTTAAAAGAATAGAATAAAATAAAATAGAAAGAATATAGCTGTCTTCCACAATTTGAATTTCGAAAAAGAACAGAAAAGAATAGAGTAAAACAGAACAGAATAAAACGGAATAGAAATTAAAGGTATAGTTAAGAGTGGAAAAAAATAGAGTAAAATAGAAAATAAAAGAATAGAATTGAAAAGAATAGAGCAAAACAAAAAAAGAATAGAATAGAAAAGAAAATAATAGAGTAGAATACAATAGAATAGAAAATAATATAAAATAATAGAATAGAAAAATAGACTCGAATAAAACAGGAAGAATATAGCTGTCTTCCAAAATTCAAATTTCAAAAAGTAGAATAGAATATAAAATAAAAGAACAGAATAAAATAGAACAGAAAATAAAGGAATATAATAGAAAAGAATTGAATTTTATCATCGCTGCAACACATTACTGACAGGGCCCGGCAACCTTTTCCTGCGATTGTCCAGATTTTGTATTTTTTTACACAATATGCCATGTTCAGATCTGTAATGTATGTGGATCCCAATCACAGCAGGATTGTATGTGTAGGATCTGTGCGCACAGATCCGTTATGGTTTGCGTGCGTGATTTTATTTTGACCGTATTGTACATTGTATGCCTGTAAATGCGTGAACCTCTACACGACTAGTGGAATGCAACCGGTGTTGTTCAGGGCCGCGCACCCGCGTGGATTTCAAATTGGAAACTGTAGCCATGTCCAGAGGCGGACTGACCATTTGGAAACTCAGGCACTGCCCAGGAGCCCGGGGTCAGTAGGGGGGCCCCATGAGATGCCCCTGGGACCTTTTTCATAGGCTTTTTGGAGTTTGGGCAAGGACACAGGGGCCCATGATCCCCTATTGCCTGGGGGCCCCATGAGTTGTCAGTCTACCCCTGGCCATGTCCGTGCATTTTCTGCTTCCCAACTGACATGCATGGGACTGCCCGCATGGAGACGCACGGAACATCTGTACCTCCCTGTGAGGGTCAAAGCACTCCTCCCACGGGGCACGGATTCACCCCCGGTTCACATCTGTGCGGGTGGTGCCGCTGCGGATCCGCACGAAAATCCGTGCAGCTGCAGAGAATTGAGGACCCACGGGCGGGTGCCATTAGTTTTAATGGCACGCCTCCCGCACTGGGAAACGCAACCGTACTGGGAACTGAGGTTTCCAAAGTAGCGCCGGGACTTCTTCCCTGTGTGGGGGCACGGGAGTCCATTCAAATGAATGGGCTCTCATGCCTGAGCAAAACGCAGCCCGCACGGCCACATAGGTGTGAACCTAGGGCAGTGTTTCTCAACTCCAGTCCTCATGGACCCCAACAGGTCATGTTTTCAGGATTTCCATTATTTTGCATAGGTGATTTGATCAGTTTCACTGCCTTAGTAATTACCACAGCTGTTTCATCTGAGGGAAATCCTGAAAACATGACCTGTTGGGGGTCCATGAGGACTGGAGTTGAGAAACACTGACCTAGGGTCATACAAGGCCTAAGAGGACTTGGCTATATTCATTGCTGCCCATGTAAATGTACACCATCTCAGATTTTCTGATGGATGTTGTCCAGCAGTTTCATGGTTAATGTGGTCAGCCAATCTCCTCCAGCTGGAAGGCTTTCCTATAAAGCCATGGGACCTTCTTATTGTCATTTTCCTTGTGGTTGGAGAGGTAGGTGGTGTTGGGAATGTGTGGAGGGGCTTCTGCTTTGATACAGTTTACTCTCTTAGGGTATTTGTTGAAGGATCCCTTTTGGGTCTGGTTGCATAGAACTGATCAATAAGATCTGCATTTTTTTGGCTCTTTTTGAAATTGCTACCCTAATGAAGTCATGGTTGCTGCTTTCAAATGGAACAAAAAGCAAATATATAATTTTTTCTTTCTCCAATTTTGGGCAGCAGAAGGAATGGTTATGGCTCCTGTAAACCTTTTGCATTGTCTGTCTCACTGTGGGGATTTCCCCGCACTTCTTGTTCCATACGTAAAACTGGACAAGGAGGGGAAAAGGTGAGGGAATCCTTGGTTGTCACCAGAACTACTGCCCCATTGGGAAAACTTTCTCCTCTGTACCTGGTGACAACCCAAGATTTGGAATCTTCTTTCACTGTTGGATCACCATAAGGAGGACCGTGGATGAATTTCACGAATGGCACAGGTGGCAATAAAAACGTGGCAGGTGCTTGAATTTATCTCTGATCAATCCTAATGTTTTCAATTCATTTTATTCTTTAAATGTTGCGTAAAGCTACAGCCAAATCCCCAGTTAGGTGCTAGTCAGCATTTCTGGGCCAGAGCTGATGGGGTTTCTTTACATCCTGAACTTTGCTTTAGCTTCAGATGGAGTAGGGAATGGATAGAACTCGTCAAGAGTTTGTTCTGCTAGTGAAATCTTCCTTCCTTCTTTCTACAGACTTTATAGGAAGTGAGTGTTTCTTTAGATGGTTATCAGTCAAGGGTGTGGCTTTAGATATCATTCTAACTGGTATTGTCACTGAGCCAGCAACAGGAGAATATTCAGAGAACAACTTCAGACTTTGCACCACTTTGTTGTTATGGTCATTAACTTGTTTGCCTAGGCAAAAATCTCTAGTGCTTCTTTGCAATACATGTAATTATGTACATTTTGTCTATTTAAAAATGCTGCAGAATGGAGTGCCCTATCACCTTGCCAGAAATCCAGGGAGCTCATTTCTATCTAGCTGATTACGTACTTGCTATTTTGAAATGCTAAGTAGGGTTGGCGGCCCTGGCCAGTTGTCGTCGTGTGGTTTGCGGCCCTGGCCAGTTGTCGTCGTGTGGTTGGCGGCCCACCTCCCATGTGACTTTCCATAACCTTCTGTAGGCCAGGAGAAAAGAACTGGGCAGCTATCCTCTAACAGGACCTTGGTGTGCCTTAGAAGGCCACCTAACTTCTTGCTGAATTGGGTATCAAGTACTGTGTTTTTTTTTTTTTTGGGGGGCGGGGGGGCGGGGGGAATGTGTGCATATAAGGCAGGGCTGGATTTGGCCTCTGATCTGGGGGTGCTGTAAAAAATGACAGGGTGCATAATGTTAGCACTAGTATGTATAGGCTCATTAGATCAGGGTGACTAAACAGAATCTGTGCCCCCCCCTCCCCCACCAGGGGCAGACTGACAATTCATGGGGCCCCTGGGCAATAGGGGTCATGGGGCCCCTGTGTCCTTGCCCACACTCAAAAAGCCTATAAAAAAAGGTACCAGGGGCATTTCATTGGGCCCCCTACTGACCCCAGGCGCTCGAGCAGTGCTCGAAAGGTCAGTCTGCCCCTGCCCCCCACTTATGTTGGGAGTCCCTGTCAGAGTGCCGCCTTGTATTAACTGGTTTGCATCAGACTAGCTTGTGGATCAGTGGATGCACTCTGAGACTTGGGTGGGGATGCCTATGGGCCCCCTCCCAGATCTGTTCTTAAAATAGGGTGGTTTACTAGGGATGGTTCCAAAAGCCAGACGGGCAGTACAACCCACAGGGCTCGTCAAGACTTAATTGCTAAATGTGGATTCTGAAATGTCCAATGGACCTTCTCCTCCTCGTTTATGGTGGTATAGGTCATTGGCTTCGTGTGTACAATCCTTGTTCATTGCTGATGCATGGTGCGGTCCAAGGGGATCTACAGACCTGAAGCTGGTGGGGGGGAGGGGAGTTACGAGGCAGAAAGTGTTTGAGCCTAAGTGTGGATGAGGCCTAAAAGGCAACTGTGTATGTACAGTAACTGATACAAGCTGGAGTCTTTAAAACTTAACTCTGAATGAGGCATGGGGGGGTCGCCATCCCTTGGTTGCTGGGGGAAGAGAAACTTCTCCTCCATCCCTTAGAGCTTCAAGGTCTATGAAGGTTTAAATGATGGGTTTTTTTTGGCCTCATGTTGATTAAAGTATCTAGGCTTCTGTAATCTTCTCTCCTTTTTATTCTTCAGATAACACTTGCTGCCTATGAAGTATAGTATTAGAGCAGCTTGGGTATGTACCTGTTATTCTTCTTTTTCTAGAAGTAGGATTTCTTGCCTGTTGGCTCCATCTTCTGGACTGTTCTGGCTTTGATGGCCTTTATCCCACCTTAACTTCCTGTCCTTTGTATGTGGTCCTGGAAGATGAGTTGGGTGACGGTGGTGGGCGCGATTTTATTTATTTTGGCTCTATTCCCCCCGATTGGCTCTACATTCACACTACTGCGGGACATGCGGCCCATGTTCACATGGGTGCGGCAGCCCGTTCATTTGCTTGTGTATCCTGCAGAAAGGTTTTTGCGTCTTATTAAAAATGTAGCTGCAGGGAAACCGCATGGTCTTCCCACACCCACAAATGCACTGCGGGCTGAGATACACGGGGGTCATTCAGAGTGTCAAAAGAGCGGCGCAATTTGGCTGAGTGGGAAGAACTGCCATTCCAGCACCCAAAAGCAGCTCACAAACCTGTGGGCAAGTGTCAACCTAGCCTGGAGCATCATTAAATCTGGGTGGGGGGGGGGGACTGTTCCATCCGGCTCTTGTCCTGGAAGACTTGCTGGATACATAACGGATTTCTTGTAGCCAATGGCTTAAGGCTCCGTGGGACTGGAGTTCTCGTTGCATCAAAGTACTGCAGGAACCATTCCATATCATAGATTTCAATGGCACCTGTTCCAATCAGCGTGCCCCTTATTTTGTGTTAAGGGTCTCTGCTGGGCCCATTTTATGTGAAGAGGGGCACAAATGGGCCATACTGTGGAAAGGGGCACTCTGATAGGTACATGTGATGGAAAGGGGCAGTCTAATGGGGAAATATGATAGAAAGGGGTACTTTGAGTGTAAGGGGGCACTCTGATGGGAATACCTGATGTAAGGTGTCAATATGATGGGGATACCTGATGTAAAGGGGCACTCTGATGGGCACACCTGATGTGATGGGAATACATGATGTAAACTTGTACTCTGATGGCAACACCTAGTGCAGGGGTAGGCAACCTGAGAGCCGCAGGACTACAAGTTCCATCATGCCTCTGCAAGTCATAGCAGTAACTGTCAGTTTTGTAATGTTGCAATGCCTCATGGGAAATGTAGTTCCACAACAGCTAGCGAGCCACAGGTTGCCTACCCCTGACCTAGTGTAAGGGGGCAGACTGATGGACACACCCTATTCGGACCTTGACCAGAAGAAAATTTTAGTGACCGGACCTCCTTGAATTTTAATTCAGTACCCCTGCTCTAGTGTGAATGGAGCCATAATCTTCCATGGTCAGTTGAATCTACACACCATTCCAGCTGAGACTGTAAACCTCTATGGAATCCTTGCATATTACCTGGTTTTTCTCTGCTGCAGTACAGGAACACATGCAGGTCAATCCTTCCTCAAGCCTGTGACTGGACAGTGAAAGGAGAAGCAGTACAGTGATTTTGTCTCAATAGGAGCTTCACGCCTCACCAGGGGCGGACTGACAACTCGTGGGGCCCCCGGGCAATTGGGGATCATGGGGCCCCTGTGTCCTTGCCCACACTCAAAATACACCCAAAAAAGCCTATAAAAGGTACAAGGGGCATGTTATGGGGCCCCCCACTGACCCTGGGCCCTCAGCCAGTGCTTGAATGGTCAGTCCGCCCCTGCGCCTGACTTTGTTCTGCTTCTACCTTTCCAGTGTGAGCTCTGCTGTACAGAACACCGCAGGAAGTGGATACGTTCTATTCAGGTTCTACACTGCCTGGTACTCCCTCCCTGTCGCTCTGCAGGTGAGTATTCTATGTTGGTGGGTAAGTGATAACTGCATGATGTAGCATGTTAAGGTGGGTGATGACATCCAATTCCCCCCCCCCCCCCATGTGGTGTGGTCTGGTACCCAGGTGGGTGGTGCCCCTCCCCCTATGTGATGTGGTCTGGTACCCAATGCCCTGTGTGACTGCCCCATGTCTCTTCCAGAACAGTTGGTTTCCCTCAGCTATGATCCACTGGAGTATCAGCATGAACGCAGGCATGGTCCGGGAGGGGGCCTTCAGCATGGACACTCTTGAAACCCAAGGATATGATGGCATGCAGTGGGAGATCAGCTGGCCGGTGAGTCTCTGGGTGATCATGGCCCCTCCCCTGTGATGTGACAAGGTGGGTGAGCCACTCCCCCTCATAGTAGTATAGGCAGGTGTGACCCCCCCCTCCCCTTATACAGTATTATGGACCAGTGTGACCAGGGGTGGACTGCCAACTCATGGGGCCCCCGGGCAATAGGGGATCATGGGGCTCCTGTGTCCTTGCCCGAACTCATAAAAGCCTATTAAAAAGGCACCAGGGGCATCTCATGGGGCCCCCTACTGACCCCAGGCCCTCGGGCACTGCCCGAGCTTCCAAATGGTCAGTCTGCCCCTGGGTGTGACCCCCCCCCCACACACACTCTCATAGTAGTATAGGCAGGTGTGACCCCCTCCCCTTATACAGTATTATGGACAGGTGTGACCCCCCCCCTCCCAGTAGTGCTTACAGGTGACCCCTCCCCTTATACAGTATTATGGACAGGTGAGACCCCTCCCCCTCCCAGTAGTGCTTGAAGGTGACCCCCTCCCCTTCCACAGTATTATGGACAGGTGTGACCCCCCCCCTTCCCCGTGCTTACAGGTGACCCTTCCCCTTATACAGTATTATGGACAGGTGTGACCCCCCCCCCCTCCCAGTAGTGCTTACAGGTGACCTCCCCCCTTATACAGTATTATGGACAGGTGTGACCCCTCCCCTTATACAGTATTATGGACAGGTGAGACCCCTCCCCCTCCCAGTAGTGCTTGAAGGTGACCCCCTCCCCTTCCACAGTATTATGGACAGGTGTGACCCCCCCCCCCCCTTCCCCGTGCTTACAGGTGACCCTTCCCCTTATACAGTATTATGGACAGGTGTGACCCCCCCCCTTCCCCGTGCTTACAGGTGACCCTTCCCCTTATACAGTATTATGGACAGGTGTGACCCCCCCCCCCTTCCCCGTGCTTACAGGTGACCCTTCCCCTTATACAGTATTATGGACAGGTGTGACCCCCCCCTCCCAGTAGTGCTTACAGGTGACCTCCCCCCTTATACAGTATTATGGACAGGTGAGACCCCCCCCCTCCCAGTAGTGCTTGAAGGTGACCCCCTCCCCTTCCACAGTATTATGGACAGGTGTGACCCCCTCCCCTTATACAGTATTATGGACAGGTGTGACCCCCTCCCCTTATACAGTATTATGGACAGGTGTGACCCCCTCCCCTTATACAGTATTATGGACAGGTGTGACCCCCTCCCCTTATACAGTATTATGGACAGGTGTGACCCCCTCCCCTTATACAGTATTATGGACAGGTGTGACCCCCTCCCCTTATACAGTATTATGGACAGGTGTGACCCCCTCCCCTTATACAGTATTATGGACAGGTGTGACCCCCTCCCCTTATACAGTATTATGGACAGGTGTGACCCCCTCCCCTTATACAGTATTATGGACAGGTGAGACCCCTCCCCCTCCCAGTAGTGCTTGAAGGTGACCCCCTCCCCTTCCACAGTATTATGGACAGGTGTGACCCTTCCCCTTATACAGTATTATGGACAGGTGTGACCCCCTCCCCCTCATAGTAGTGCTTACAGGTGACCCCTCCCCTTATATATTATGGATGGCAGACTCCTCCCCCTCATAGCAGTGTACAGGTGTGACTAACCTCCACCAATCCCCCCCATGGTGCATACAGGTGTGACCCCTCCCCCTCATAGTGGTGCATACAGGTGACTCCTCCCCTAATACAGTATTATGGACAGGTGACCCCTCCCCCTCATACACTATTGGGACCAGGTGTGATGCTGTGCCCCTCCCCCTCCCCGGTGTGACGGTGTGTCCCGTGTCCTCTTCCAGAACGTCCTCCGCTCGTGTCCCCGGCTGAGTGCGGTGAGTGTCAGCGGAGAGCGCTCCTCCATGGACTCGGTGCGGGAGGTGTTGGGCTCCTGGGGGCCCCCCGGTGCGGTGAAGTCGGGGATGGAGCGGGAGCTGGACCGCCTGTTGACGTTCCGGGACTGGTCGGGCTCGGTGTCCCCCCATGACCTGGCCCGGGCCGGCTTCTTCTACCTGGGCACCGGGGACCGGGTGCAGTGCTTCTCTTGCGGGGGAATCCTCCGGAGCTGGGAGCCCGGGGACCGAGCCGACACCGAACACCGCAAGTACTTCCCGACCTGCCCCTTCCTCCGCGGCGCCGAGCCCAGCAACGTCCCCCTCCGCGGGGAACCCGACACCGTGGACGGACATATCCTCAGCCAGATCCACCGACTGCCCGGAGAGCAGCAGGACGAGCACGCCGTCTACCCCGAACTATTGGACTTGACCAGCCGCATGGGCACCTTCCGCAACTGGCCGCTACATACCGGCCTCAGCCCCGAGCAACTGGCCACTGCTGGATTCTTCTATACTGGTATGGACTGGGAGAACTGGGATCATACCCCACCATAGGGGAATTATATACTGGTATGGACTGGGGGGACTGGGATCATACCCCACCATAGGGGAATTGTATACTGGTATGGACTGGGATCATACCCCACCATAGGGGAATTATATACTGGTATGGACTGGGGGGACTGGGATCATACCCTACCATAGGGGAATTATATACTGGTATGGACTGGGGGGACTGGGATCATACCCCACCATAGGGGAATTATATACTGGTATGGACTGGGATCATACCCCACCATAGGGGAATTGTATACTGGTATGGACTGGGGGGACTGGGATCATACCCCACCATAGGGGAATTATATACTGGTATGGACTGGGATCATACCCCACCATAGGGGAATTATATACTGGTATGGACTGGGATCATACCCCACCATAGGGGAATTATATACTGGTATGGACTGGGGGGACTGGGATCATACCCCACCATAGGGGAATTATATACTGGTATGGACTGGGGGGGACTGGGATCATACCCCACCATAGGGGAATTATATACTGGTATGGACTGGGGGGACTGGGATCATACCCCACCATAGGGGAATTATATACTGGTATGGACTGGGGGGACTGGGATCATACCCCACCATAGGGGAATTATATACTGGTATGGACTGGGGGGACTGGGATCATACCCCACCATAGGGGAATTGTATACTGGTATGGACTGGGGGGACTGGGATCATACCCCACCATAGGGGGAATTCTATACTGGTATGGACTGGGGGGACTGGGATCATACCCCACCATAGGGGAATTGTATACTGGTATGGACTGGGAGAACTGGGATCATACCCCACCATAGGGGAATTGTATACTGGTATGGACTGGGGGGACTGGGATCATACCCCACCATAGGGGAATTGTATACTGGTATGGACTGGGGGGACTGGGATCATACCCCACCATAGGGGGAATTCTATACTGGTATGGACTGGGGGGACTGGGATCATACCCCACCATAGGGGGAATTCTATACTGGTATGGACTGGGGGGACTGGGATCATACCCCACCATAGGGGAATTGTATACTGGTATGGACTGGGGGGACTGGGATCATACCCCACCATAGGGGGAATTCTATACTGGTATGGACTGGGGGGACTGGGATCATACCCTACCATAGGGGAATTGTATACTAGGATCATACCCCACCATAGGGGAATTATATACTGGTATGGACTGGGGGGGACTGGCATCATACCCCACCATAGGGGGAATTCTATACTGGTATGGACTGGGGGGACTGGGATCATACCCCACCATAGGGGGGATTCTATACTGGGGGGGACTGGGATCATACCCCACCATAGGGGAATTCTATACTGGTATGGACTGGGGGGACTGGGATCATACCCTACCATAGGGGAATTCTATACTGGTATGGACTGGGGGGACTGGGATTATACCCTACCATAGGGGAATTCTATACTGGTATGGACTGGGGGGACTGGGATCATACCCAACCGTTGGGGTATTCTATACTAGTATGGACTGGGATCGCTCCAACCCCACCATACTCCCCGGAGTACCTGATGGTAGTGTTTCTTGTCTCAATGTTGCATCCCTTTTTTTTTTTACTTTATTGAATTTAATAAAAAAAAAAAAACCCTAGAAAGTATAAACAATCCATTCTCTGGTCTTCATGTACAACATAGTGAAATGGATATTAATTGCATAGCAACAGATGAGGTCACTGGGGGAGGGGAAGATGCATCAGGCATGACAGTGAGTGGTCCACCCATTCAACCTCAATCTGATCCTATTACTGTGATGGAGGGGCATGCTGGCTCTTGTGGTTTAGGTGACCTCTGGTTGACTCATGGTTCAGGTGACCTCCGGCATGTAGTTGGTGAATGGTTCTCTGTGACATGTGATGTCAGGTGAGGATGGAACAGTCCTATGCTCTGGAGGTCAGAGGTCAGGTGACTCCTCTGACCTCACATCTCCCTGTTGTGTTGGGAAGACCCCAGAACAGGAAGTTATTATAGTGTCTAATCTGATCACAATGACCTGGAACAATAGCTCTTCTGTTGTACTGACATTGACAGGTGTTTCCCGGCGCAACAAGCTATGTGCAAACCTTTCCTTGTGTTTATTCCGCAGGTTTTTTTTATAGGTTTTCATTGACATTCTTACTAATGTTTTCTGTGAGTTCCTATGTCCCATATGGATAATTGATCTAAAGCCCTTCTGATGCATTCTATTGGCATTGCATAGAACTCAGATGCAGAAGAATACAAATCCAATGGAGAAATGTAGGAATTCTATTTGTAAAATTGCATAGATATGCGATGGTCTCCTGTCATGTGTACATTTTGGCTTTGACAGGGTTCTAGGACAGAGGCATTGTCAGCTGCTTTGTGTTTTTAGGATGGGGATAATGTCCCATGCTTTGACTTGTGTTCTAGTAGAGAAGGATAGTGTCCTGTGCTCTAACATTTGGGTCCTAGGAGAGGAAAATGTCCTGTGCTTTAACCTTCAGATTCTAGGTGAGGACAAGGTTCCATGCTTTGACCCTTTGGGTTCTAGGTGAGGACAATGTTCCAAGCTTTGGGTTCTAGGTGAGGATAATGTTCTGTGCTTTGACCCTTTGGGTTCTAGGTGAGGATAATGTCCCATGCTTTGACCCATTGGCTTTTAGGAGAGAAGGATAATGTCCCATGATTTTTGTTCACTAGGGCAGCGGGATAATGTTCGGTGCTTCCACTGTGATGGGGAACTGAGGAACTGGGAAAGGGGAGATGACCCCTGGAGGGAACATGCAAAATGGTTTCCAAGGTGAGTCTGTTAACATGGTAAGCATGGCTTTCATCTTGTTGGGGCTTTTAAACATCAAGTACACTTTCATCAAATGTGTATTGCAAAGTATCTGGAAAAGTGGTCTATGACCTATCCAGAACTTTCTGAAATTCAACGATTACCAAATCTGTAGAGCACTAGCGCATGCTTTCAGTTCTAGTAGACAACCCTTTCCTTATGCAGTTGCTGTATGTCCAGCCCAGTTAGTGTTTGGCCCAAGCAGGGGGTTGGGGTTAGAACTTCTCGGTTTTATTGGAATCTGTGTCTTCATTTAGAGATTTCCCTTGCTTCCTTTCCAGGTGACAATGGTTTCAGGGTGTGAGGTGAAAATCAGCAATGGCAACCTAGTATCTACAGTTTGGAAGAGGAATAGATCTGCTTTTTGTTGGTATTGTTATAAACCCCCACATCTGTCAAAACCCACTTTTCCGCAGGACATGAAGGGAAATCTGTAATGTAGTCCCAGACAGCAGTAAACTGGAAAGATGTTTGAACCCCCCAAATCAATTCAATGCAAAGCTTTAGCAGGACTTGCCAAGACTGTCCATCAAAGAAATGTAAAACTGACCCTTGTAGGTCTCTTGCCATGGACACCATTAAATGACAGTTTTACTTGATCCTGCACTCCTCTAGCAGCCAGTACTTTCCTGTTCCCTCAAACTGTGGTTTCTAGGCAGGCCTGGTCACCCTCACAGTGCAGAGTAGTGTATGCATTGTATGTGATTTCAGAGTGGGACTGCACCTGCAAGGTTCCTATTCTTCATGCAGCTGGTCCCCTGAAGCTGCTTCTCTTCACTCTGTACTCACTGACACCACTACATTGCTGAAGAGGAGCTGCTTTGGGGCACCAGCTGCATGGGAAGGTAAGCTTGCAGCTGTGATCCATAAAATTGCTTTTCAATGGTACCTTAGTCCAAAATTTTTATTTTTGCACTGCAGGGGATTTCCCCCTACGGTTTTCCTTTTTAACCTCTCCCAGAGGCAAGAAGAGTGCCCTTGTGTTTCTAAAGTGAAAACCTTCAAATGGTGACCCTAGAGTGAGAACATTCCACTGAATAGCTGTATGAACACTTGATATAGATGGTGGTCAGATTCGAGGTAACTGAAATTTTTCATTGCAGGTGTGAATTTCTTATGCAGTCCATGGGACATGCATATGTTCGTAGCGTGCAAGACACTATAGGCAGCAGTCCGGAGAGTTCAGTGAGTAACATGTGCATTAATACCATGAAACCTGGTTTACGAATGTCCTGATTTTCACATTACATGGCATTTCTAGGGCATGGAAGTTGGTACTGTTCAGTCACTGCTTGGGTATTATGGATTGGTTCAAAAAAAGAGCAGATGTGAAAAGAGATTCACAAAGCGGTTACATTATGAACCGAAAGCGATACTCAAAATTATGCTTTATTACAAAATTGCATGTATGGACAATTCAGGTGAATACTTCAGTTGGCCATCACCACAAGATGAGACAATACATCAAAGTATGACCCAAAACCAGTTTAAAAACAGATGTCATGACCGGTCATAAGTAGAGAGATGCTGTAGATATGACACATGGTCTAGTATGTATGCAGCAGTGACTTATAGGTTACACAAGGGCTTGACATTTCTGCTCGCCAAAGGCGAGTAGAAATTATGGTTGGGGCGAGTGTGTCCCCTAGGGCCATCTTGCTGAGCAGGCTCGGAGCTCAGGCCGGATCTGTCATTGGCACTGGGAGCCGTCGGACTGCTCAATATTTGAGTGCAATGAAAGCAAAGCAAGGAGTGTGCTGTACTCTCTGCCTCCCCCTAGAGTGCAGTACCCAGATCTGTGAGTGAGCAACGAAGTACTGCAACTTTTTAGTGTGTGTGTGTGTGTGTACAATTGAACATGTGCCTGCATGTGTATTTCTGTGTGTACAGACACTTTCAGATTATGTAACATTATGTCCCCATCCTGCAATAAATAAGTGACATTTAGAAAGGGGGAAAAAAATGTACATTGGAAAAACTAAAAAACAGCTTAAAGTACGTATAGGTGACCACTTTAGAGGCATTACATCGAATGATCCTGAGAGTAACTTGGCTCAACATTATGCAAAATACCATGGAGGTAAATTGGAGGGTACTAAGGTCAAAGGAATTTATGTGCTTAATTTCCCGCAGAGAAGAGATGATTTTGATAGAGCTTTTAAAATGTGAGAAACACTGGATATATAAACTTGACACCCTATTCCCTAAAGGGTTAAATGTTGAACGTGACCTCTAAGTATTTTTGCAAAAATAAACGAATATGGAGAGTTGTATTATAATACTTTCTGTTCACTTCGGGTGAATGAAAGTATTTATTAAGAACTCCATTATGGTGATATCGTTCAAATACTGAAACCTCTTTTTCCCACTGTGGGGCCAGGTATCTGAACATGTTGTTGTTTGTTTTTTTGTTTTTTTGTTTTTATATGACCAGTTTCCTTGTTTGTGGGGTTTTCTTATTTTTTTATTTTGGGCAGCACAGTGGCTAAGTGGTTAGCACTTCCTCCTGGCAGTACTAGGGTCATTGGTTTGAATCCCAACCAAGGCACCATCTGCCTGGAGTTTGCGTGTTCTCCCTGTGCCTGTGTGGGTTTCCTCCGGGTACTCCGGTTTCCTCGTACACTCCAAAGACATGCTGGTAGGTGAATTGGCTCCTGTGTAAATAAGCCTAGTATGTGTGAATGTGAGTTGGGGACCTCAGATTGTACGCCCATTGAGGGTTAGGGACCTTAGATTGTACGCCCATTGAGGGTTAGGGACCTTAGATTGTACGCCCCTTGAGGGTTAGGGACCTTAGATTGTACGCCCCTTGAGGGTTAGGGACTGATATGAATGTACAATATATATGTGAAGCGCTGCGTAAATTGAAGCTATAGATGTACCTGAAATACATTTTAGTTCTTTCCCCCAACGAGTTAACTTGCCACCAGTTGATTTACATATATGGGCTGTTTGGAATCTCACCACCTATTTTTGCTTCATTATGCCTATTCTAATTACTACCTGATCTGGTTTAAAAACCAGATAGTGATTCTATAGGTATGTGAGGTAGGCATTTCATTGGTCCTGACGAAGCTGCGTAAGATACGCCCATCAGCGAAACACATTGACTTCACATGTCAATTACGTCACTTCCGGTCAGACGCATTGGCGCCATACACTTAGTCCTGCAGGGGATGCGGTAATACACGCCGGCACTCACCGTTCATCTGGCGGAGTACCAGGATGGAAGCGGAGCCTGCCTGCTTTTAGTCCCGATGGTGGCGGCTGCCTCCGGGACCACGGGCGGTTATCTTTATGAGAGACTTTACAAGATTATCACCTAAGGCACAGGTGGTGAGCAGGGGTGGACTGACCATTTGGAAACTCGGGCACTGCCCAAGGGCCTGGGGTCAGTAGGGGCCCCATGAGATGCCCCTGGTACCTTTTTCATAGGCTTTTTTGAGTTTGGGCAAGGACACAGGGGCCCCATGAGTTGTCAGTCCGCCCCTGGTGGTGACTGCTATATAGCATATTCAGCAGGAAACACAGCTCACTGCCACCATTGCCTTGCTACTTAGTGACATCTTCACTGACTTTCTAAATGTCACTTATTTATTGCAGGATGGGGACATCATGTTACATAATCTGAAAGGTGCACAGCACCCTATGTTTACAACCAGGCATGGATGCTCCTGTATTCTACATCACAGTATTATCAAGGAGATGTGTATCCCGCATGTGGCGGTGAAGAACCCCTTTTCACATTGGCAGAGCCCTGCCATTTCTCTTCCACATGGTGGAAGCTACATGGAGATATTACCATGGTTATTAAGTTCATCTAAGTATTATGGACAGGACTGTTGCTGTTTGGAATCTCACCACCTCTTTTGCTTCATTATACCTATTCTAATTACTACCTGATCTGGTTTAGAACAGTTCGTGATTCTGTAGGTAGATTGACAATATAATCTCTTCTTAGATTTTTCCCTAACTTGTTTAGGCTATACATTGGGCTACCAAACCCATTGTTATTGCTACTTTATTATCAAGATTATTACTGCATTGTTTATGCTCAGCCATATGGTACAATTTTTGTGAAACACCCCTACATGGTGTAACCTGTGTCAGTGCTGCATATATACTAGACCATGTGTCATATCTACAGCACCTCTACTTATGACCGGTCATGACGTCTGGTTTTTTAAATTGGTTTTGGGTCATACTTTGAGCTATTGTCATCTTGTGGTGATGGCTAACTGAGGTATTCACTTGAATTGTCTACATGCAATTTTGTAATAAAGCATCATTTTTTGAGTATCGCTTTCTGTTCATAATGTAACTGCTTTTTGTGAATTTTTTTTCTTTTCACATCCATTTTTTTTTTTTTTTTTTCTCATTTTACTAGTATTATGGATTGGTGGCTGTCATGCATTTCAAAGATTCATGATACCAACTTTTTTTTTTTTCTTTTTTTACAGCCTGAATCACTGAGGACATCTGATGGGAGCCCCAGCACACCCAGTGGTAAGTGCCAGCTTGCATTGTACTGCAGAGGTCAACCATGTCAAGGCCAGAGCTACATGCAATCGCAACCTACATTTGTTTCCTATTACATGAACACTTCAAACAAGGGCATCACCTAAATCTTTGTAGTTGAGAGGCTCTTGACCTGTGATGGACCTAGTAGGATACCTGTCAGCTAATCAAAAGTAAACTTGTCAGTTAAGCTATAGAAATGGCAGTCAATGGTATGACTTGACCTGTTTTTCAAGTGACAACTTGCCTGCAAATGAGAGATCAGCCTGCTGGGAAGCTTTAAATTATGGTTCTCAAATCTGTACTTGGCACAAGGAACTGGCTTTCAGGTTGTGAAGATGTTCTACCTTGTCCAGTGGGTTGGGTTGCTTGGTTTTCTTAGGGCCAGTGCACACAGCTTGTCTTGGATGGACCTAGGTTTTCAACTCTGCCATTCAGCAGCATCCATGGAGGGGTCTCCTGAGCATTCATGGTAACTCTTTGGAAGCAAGAGGAAAGGCACATAAGAAATCTGGCCTGGACTTGTCCTGGTAGACCCTAAAACCATAGGAAAAGGTTTGAACTTTGACCTCATCTGGTGGTGTCCTTTCTGAAATGGGACCGATCAGACCAGTAGGGTTTTTACTGGGCTCTATCTGCTCAGCAGCAGATGGCTGATTAGGTGGACCATGGATTCCTAAGGGTTTAGTGCTTTATGAAAGTGGTTTGATTTGGGACCCTACATTCTGTACCCAATAAGCCTCTTGAGGTGTGTTTTTTTTTTTTTTTTTTTTTTTTTTTAAGTAATGGTAAATTCCAAGTGGATGGCACTCTGTTACACAGTGCATTAGAAAACAGACTATTGCTGAGGATTTTGTTAAGGGAAAAAATGGCTTTTTTTTTTTTGTCTTTTCAACCTCGGGGCCACTGATCTCCTGCAGCTACTGCCTCTGTACACACGCAAAGGCTGCATAGCATTTCTCTGGATGGGTGGACTGGTTGCTTGTGGTTATAACTGCCAATGTTTGACTGTCATCGCAGGTACTTGACTGGGAGATGGGGTCAGAGCTTGCTGATTTAACAGGAAGTGCCTAAAAGTCTTTCATAGCTGGGTTATTGGGTGTTAAAAAAAGCTTGGCTCAAAAGACTGCATATTAATGCAGTTTCAAAAGAAGCCATTTTTGAGTATGAAATTGCATTAATATTCAGAGAGATTTGTAATTGGGAGGCTTTGGGAGATACTAAGGAGTCAGCGCTGATTAAAGCTCAACTCCAGGCAAACTGCTAAACTGATGAGATGCCTATGAGCGCTATTTTAGCTGGCCAAGGATTTTTCAGACATCCAGTCCTTACTATTACACAGCCCTGTCTGGGTTTTTAGCTTGTTCCCTAGTAGAACATTGAGCTCACCTGTCACTGTTCTCTCCTCCTCTCAGCATGCTCCTTGCCCAGCAGATTGGCTTCTTGTGTTGCTTCTTCACCCTCTCTGAGCTCTGCAGTACAGGGATAAGAAGCTCTATATAAAGTTTACATGTTGGTATCCGCACAGCTCACAAACTTATAAAATGTAAAATTTATTGATTGACTAAAGCTGCATTTTGTGCCTTTTTTTATCTGCCAGGAGTTCAGCTTTAATAGTTGGGCCTCACCAAGGCTACATGAGCACTTTATCTTCAATCTGCTTGTATGTTAAAACCTTCCTTGGTGGAACAGTACAGGGTCTACCCCTCCCCTACAGTCCTCACAAAATGACAACCCTGCCTTACTTTGTACTATTGGGCTTTGATTTAACCATATTAACCACCAGCCTGCTGGTCCCTTGCAGATTTTCCAGGACGCTGGCAGGCCTTCCTCCAGTCGTCCATAGTGCAAGATGCCCTACGGATGGGCTTTGATGAGAGCTTGGTTGTCAATGTGGTGCAGAGCCGATTCCTGCTGGTTGGGACCCCTTACAGCTGCTTGTCTGACCTGGTCACTGAACTGGTCGATGAAACTGTGCTGGCAGAAGAGGAGCGCGTGCCACAGACCCCAGGTACATACATGGCCTGAGCTGAAAGTTCATACTTTTTACAATGTGACTAAAATTTTGGGTTTTCTAAAATGAGGTAATGAGGACCTAAATTATTGTATTCAAATCAGTCAAGCCCTTCTACATAATTTTTAGATGGAGATTGTACATCCAGATCTTCAACACTTGTGGTGAGCTTGGGTGTTTAAGCTGAACTCCAGGCAAATGCTTTATTTGAGCTGTTACCTTTCAAGATTGGCATTTCATCCACCCTGTTGCAGCTCTGCCATAAAGCACAGCCTGGTCAAGTCAGGACAGTAGACCTGATTTTTCTCTGCTTTGGCTTAGTAAAAGTAACGGCTCTGGTCCCAACCCTCAAGTCTGAAAGGAGATGCACCACAGTGGTGAGTTCATATGTCACTTGGCTCTCTTCCAATCACCATGTCCCTTGCACATGAGCACTGTAGCACAACTGATTGGCTTTGTGCTGCTTCTTTCTCTTCTAGTCTGAGCTCTGCTGTACAGGAGACCAGAGGCTTGCACAGGCTGGTTTCTGCTAGAGGCACTGCTTGCATTCAAAGTGTTAAATGTATTGAGCTGCATCAGTTTAATACCTGCCTGGCGTTCATCTTTAAACAGAATCTGTCATGAGAGCCTATTGATGTCTTTCTGAAGATGCTGGTACACTGGCTGTCATGAAGATTCTCTGGTTTCCCCACCAAATAACACGGCATGTGCCTTTTTTTTTAATTTTTTTTTTATTTTTGTCGAGTTCCAAGACCAATCAGCAGGACAGCCAGGCATCCAATGTCTTTAGAATGTTGATTGGAAAATTGTATTTCTTATAACTGCTTCATTTGAGTCCACTATATCCTTAGACCTATCACACTTTCGGCAATGGTTCTAAATGCCTTCTCATTTAGACATAGCTTCCCATCTCTGGCTTCAAAACAAGAGGGGATTAACCATTCAGAAAGTTCTGTAACTGTTTCATTGTGTTTGTACAGTATATCAAGGTTCTTCTTTCTTGGTCATGGTACTGGTACAGTTAGATGAATTGAGGAACTTCAACATTTCAGAAGTCTAGTTGAATGCAACTTCCTACTAAGTTGCTTCCTCCACTTTTGGTACAGATTGGATTATTGTGCAGATCTGTGTGATGAAAGGCATTTTCTCTTTCCAGAACCACCCCAAATTTCAGAAGGTCCTACACAAAGAGCTGCATCCCAACCCCCCAAACCAGGTAATCCTAACTTGACATAATACTTAAAATGTTGCATGATATAAATGAAGGGTTGGTGAAAGTATGATCTGCCAAAGCATAGAACTTCCAGTTTAGACCTCAAGTATTAAAGGTTGGGTGAGGTGGATCTCCAATGGTTTAGTCTTAACACCATTTTGTGTTCTTCAGAATCTACACTCAGTACAGAGGAACAGCTGCGACGTCTGAAGGAGGAGAGAATGTGTAAAGTCTGCATGGACAAAGACTCGTCTATGGTTTTCGTACCTTGTGGACACCTGGTGGTCTGTATGGACTGCGCCCCCAATCTCAGACACTGCCCCATTTGTCGGGCAACCATCAGAGGCACTATGAGGGCCTTCATGTCCTGAGCTGGCAGGGCAGGTGAGTACTTGTCTTTCTGCACTTGGTGTAGCAGGATTCATCTTTGTGCCCTGCTCTGTTCAGGATGGGCCTGTGATCAGCTTGCTGTAACAAAAGCTGCCTTGTTCTCATGCTGGTTCCTGGGTTTGAGTGAAGGCTTTAAGCTCCATGGATGGCATCTCCTTCCAGGCTAGGGCATGTTGCAAACTAGTGTTGAAGCAGCTTGATCTGCAAGAGGTATGCCATGTGAATCGCAGCACAACTTGGAATCCTGGCGTACACAGCACACCAGGGACTCTTATGGATAAAGGAAAACTTGGTCTGAAAGGTTGGATGTGTCTGCAATTCTTTCTGGAGTTCAGCTTTGAAGACCACCTGCATTAGAGGCTGCCACTGTGGAATATTTGAAAATGCTAGTAATCTGGCTGCCTTTTGCTGGTCAAATTTGCCTGACCCATATTTGCAGATTAGGAGAGGCAAACCTAAAACCCCCAACTCAGGCAAATTTTGAAAAATTTAGAATAGCCCCCCAGCAACTAATAAGCAGATATAAGGCAGCTCAATGTCTTCTGGGTTTAGTGACACCCTGCATTACTCCATAATACAGATAGAGAATGGAATATCATATGCCTACCTACGGAGATGGTGTCACCATGAAGTATAGTAATGAATTCAAATGTGCTGATACCACATCAGGCCTGACAGGTGATCGGGGCTTTCTCATCCAAAAGTGGCCCACCATCAGGAAAGCAGAAGACCCTGCACATCACATGAGCTAGGCCTGTAAAGTGGGTGTGTGGTCTGTTTTTCTGATCTGTATACTTAGTCCAGGTCAGTGACTCGGAAGTACTGAAGATTCCGGCCCTGATTAGACTTGGAACTGGTATTTGGGAAGAGCTCAGCCTCGTAACTTAAATCTTATGATCAGGGGCGGACTGACAATTTGGAAACTTGGGCACTGCCTGAGGGCCCGGGGTCAGTAGCGGTCCCCATGAGATGCCCCTGGTACCTTTTTCATAGGCTTTTTTGAGTTTGGGCAAGGACACAGGGGCCCCATGATCCCCTATTGCCTGGGGGCCCCATGAGTTGTCAGTCTGCCCCTGCTTATGACCTAGTGGCAACACCCCTTGCAAAAGGCTTGCAATACACAGGAGGTGACTTAACCACTGCCTTCTGAGACTTCTCCACTGATCTGCCAGATTTACATGAGACGAGGCTTGGGCTGCTTTCATGCTGATCAATTTTTCTTCTGCTTAACCCTAGGTTCACATCTGTGCGGGTGGTGCCGCTGCGGATCCGCACAAATGTCCATGCAGCCGCACCACCCACACAGAGAATTGCGGACCCCATTAGTTCTAACGGCACACCGCTTGCACTGGAAAACGCAACTCTACTGGGAACCAAAGTTCTCATGCGGGCTGTGGTTCCCAAACAGGTGCAGGGACTTCATTCCCTGTGTGGCACGGGAGTCCATTCAAATGAATGAGCTCTCGTGTCCATGCAAAATGCGGCCCGCATGGCCACATAGATGTGTCCTGAGGGTTAGTGTTAAAAAACAAACTAACCACGTATTCCTATCGAATTCTAAACACCTGAGGTCTGGTGCATTTTTTTTTTAAATCCTGCTGACTGCATGTTAGGTGCAGTAAGAAAAGAATCAATGGGAAAACATTGCAAAGTTTGAAAGTTAGCAGTAAATGATCATTGATACAACTGCTACTATATACTTCATGTGTAGTTTATGCCACAAGGAGCCACATGAGTGCAATGATCCATCCATGCTCCAGGCAAGACTAGAAGAATTACAACCATCATTGGGTCTATGAACTGATCCTGGAGTCCCCGGTCACACCGATCAGACTTTAAAATTGTGCAACTTCTAGTGAAGTTGTACAATTTCAAGTCAGATGTCATTGCGACTTGCAAGACACAGATGTCTATGCAAGTCACGCATGCACTATTTTAGAAGTCTGTGTGGCTCCGACCAAGTCGGAATCAAATCGATATGACCTCTTTAATTGTGACCAGTGTTGTGACTTGCCATGCGGTTTCTGGGCTCTTAGTGCTTGTTCACACCAGGGGCGGACTGACAACTCATGGGGGCCCCCGGGCAATAGGGGATCATGGGGGCCCCTGTGTCCTTGCCCACACTCAAAAAAGCCTATAAAAAGGTACCAGGGGCATTTCATGGGGCCCCCTACTGACCCCGGGCCCTCGGGCAGTGCTCGAATGGTTGGTCCGCCCCTGGTTCACGCTTGACTTTATTTCTAGCTCTTGCCAAATGCCCCTATAGTGTTTGACAGGCATTTGGGAAGCATTTTTAATGCTCCCCAAACGCCTTATGCGTGGTTTGAGGCGTTTGATAGAAGTTTGCCAAGCATTAAAACCACACCACAAATGCCTATAATGAAGTTAAATGGGCTCAACGCTCCAAACGCCTCGCAACCACGTCGCAAACGCCTGCCGGGTGTTTGAGGAGGGGCACCATAGACTTGAATGGGAAGCTTCAACTTCTCCTGACTGGACATGAGGCGCCAGTTTTGATGTGACTAACGCTTCAGTGTGAACAGCACTGCAGAATTTTCATAGGTGTTTGAGAAGCATTAAAAAAATCTTCCCAGATGCCTGCTGACAATGCTAGTGTGAATGTAGCCTTAAGCTGTAGGTCTAATGATTCCTTGTGTATCACACAGGTCCAGCCTAGTCTTCAATATTACTTGATACATCAAGCCTGGTCAACCCACCAGAATCCAATCTCTCAACAGTGAGCTGGTCTCTTGAAGCATCCAGTTCCTGCAGATCTGCTTTGCAGTACTACAAAAAGCAATAGTGGGTGTTTTTTTTTTGGTTTTTTTTTCCCCCCCCTCTGTTCATGTAGTGGAGTGGAAGCGTGATCCAATCTCCCTTTTTTATACTTGGGAATTTTTAGTGACTCCCATCTTTTTGCAGTCCTGTGCATATTTTTTTTTTTTTTTTGACAATGGCCTCCTGTGGCCAACTTATATTTAACTATTTTTATGATGTGATATTCTATTTTATGATGTTGTTCAATAAAGTATTTTTGGTTACAAAAATTGTCTGATACCTGTTCAATGTAATAGGCTGCTGACAAAATGGA
Source organism: Staurois parvus (assembly GCF_062004578.1). Lineage (NCBI taxonomy): Eukaryota > Metazoa > Chordata > Amphibia > Anura > Ranidae > Staurois > Staurois parvus. The sequence goes on from NW_028319552.1 coordinate 268,696, forward strand.
GTTTAACATGTAGTGAAGGGGTGGGCAGAGTGCTGTACTAAATAAAAGGGACCTTTATTGGGGACAGTTCTGTTTTTTGAAGTAAATCTTAACGTCAGCTAATTTCTATTGGTGCTGCTTTCTGCTGCTGTCTCCTCTGACTTGCTTTCTGTATGGCATAATGTGAGATTAGAATAGGTCATGGGAAATCCAATTTGGGATGCCTCCTGTAAAGTTTCCTGAAACTTCAGCCTCTGACAGGATGTAGAGAATTACCACAATGAAGATGGGTAGCCAAACAAGCAGGGGTCCTAACTTTGACTTTAAAATGTAAAAGTTTGGCTAGTTTCCTGTAATACTAAGCATATACATGCTGTACCCCTATATGACCACTAGATGACAGTATTGTCGAGCAGTCCTAGTGGAAGCTGGGATCAGGACAGCAGCACCTGCCACAGTCTAGAACAGGGGTGGGCAAACTTTTTGACTTGAGGGCCGCAATGGGTTCATATATTGGGGCCGGACCAAGATGAATGATGTGTATGTGTGAATTAATATATAAGTTAAATTTTGTAACATTAAATGTTTAGATTTAATTTAAGGTAGAAAAGCATAAAAAGAGTTATTTTACAAAACTTTTATGCAATGTATTTCTTTCATAAAATAGTGCCTTCAATTTTAGTGGGAACAGTGTTGTTGGTCTCCCTTTTTTTTTTTTTTGTTAAGAGACTGACTGCGCAGTGCTGTCTTGGCTCAATCCGTACTCCCACCCCCCCAGCCACTACCATGTCATACATAGTAAGTATAGTAATTCAATCCCCCGTATAGTAATTCAATCCCCCGTATAGTAATTCAATCCCCCGTATAGTAATTCAATCCCCCGTATAGTAATTCAATCCCCCGTATAGTAATTCAATCCCCCGTATAGTAATTCAATCCCCCGTATAGTAATTCAATCCCCCGTATAGTAATTCAATCCCCCGTATAGTAATTCAATCCCCCGTATAGTAATTCAATCCCCCGTATAGTAATTCAATCCCCCGTATAGTAATTCAATCCCCCGTATAGTACTATTCCCCCCCAAGTAGTAAGCAAAGTCCCCCCTGTGTCAATTTAGTTACCTTTGCTCCGCGCGTTCCTCTCGCCGTGTTCCCGTGCCGTTCCGGTCTTCAGGGCGGACTGTGAGAGGAGCCTAGCTGCCCCGCCTACACACATCCTGATGGCCAATGTTTGTCTGCACTGGCTGTTTTTTTTTTTTTTTCTCTCACGCTCCACAGGCTGGATTAAAAGGTCCGCCGGGCCATATACAGCCCTCGGGCTGTAGTTTGCCCATTGCTGGTCTAGAATGTCCTCAATCACCCACCTTCTTTGCTTTTCCACCTTTCCTTCCTATTAAAGCAACAAGATGCACTTTTATAAGTGGGGCAACACAGTGGCTTAGTGGTTAGCACATCTGCCTTGCAGTAAATGGGTCATGGGTTCAATTCCCAACCATGGCACCTCCTGCATGAAGTTTGCATGTTCTCCCTGTGCTTGTGTGGGTTTCCTCCCACACTCCAAAGACATGCTGGTAGGTTAATTGGATCCTGTCTAAATTGTCCCTAGTATGTGTATGAATGTGAGTTAGGGGCCTTAGATTGTGTGCCCCTTGAGGGTTAGGGACCTTAGATTGTGTGCCCCTTGAGGGTTAGGGACCTTAGATTGTGTGCCCCTTGAGGGTTAGGGACCTTAGATTGTGTGCCCCTTGAGGGTTAGGGACCTTAGATTGTTACATGGACTGTGTAAAATTTCTGCAAAGCGGCAAATGCTTAGGTGTGAACCAGGGGCGGACTGACAACTCATGGGGCCCCTGGGCAATAGGGGATCATGGGGCCCCTGTGTCCTTGCCCAAACTCAAAAAAGCCTATGAAAAAGGTACCAGGGGCATCTCATGGGGCCCCCTACTGACCCCGGGCTCTCAGGCAGTGTCAAAGTTTCCAAATGGTCAGTCCAACCCTGGTGTGAACCTAGGGTAAATATTACTAGCCCATTATATGCTGTGCATTTAGGATTGCATCATTGAATTTAACAGTACAATTTTAACTTCAGATTTACTACGATGATGGGCTTCACATACACTGTAGCTCTTGGGGCTCACGTTCAGGAGCTGTTCAGCTTTTTGGTTTCCTTCAGCAGCCCCTGAACTCTTCCTAATGTTTTCCTATGTGTCCATGTACACATCTTCGTTTAGTTGTTTACAGACATTTGAGTTTCGTTTTTTTTCTTAACACAGAAAACTAGCGTTCAGTCTATTTTGTCAACGCTAAATGCAGCAAATCGCATTTGTTTTTTAATTTGAATTTTTTTTAACTCTCCCAGTTTCCAATGCTGACCACAGCCTTCTTTCATCATGAAAAATGCATGCAAAGCATTTTCACAGTACTCAAATGGACAAAACACTGAACACAGGATGTTCCTACCAAGCTTGTCACACATTGTAATGATCAATTCACACCTCACACCTCTCCCACCCTTGGAAACCATGCATGTCAATGACCATTCACACTTCAAATTCCTCACGAATACCCCCTGCCAGGTGGCCTTAATGAGTCCCTCCACTAAACACCTTTTCCCACCCTTGGGAACAAAAGAAATGGTAATGAGCAACTCACACCTAAGCTAATCTCAAGACATACTGCTGTCTCTGCTTCTACTCTCTAATCTCAAGACATACTGCTGTCTCTGCTTCTACTCTCTGTATTTCTCTGAAATAGTCAATTTATCACTTTTCAGTGCATTCTGGGCATCTGTGCTTCTTTTAAAAAAAAAAAAAAAACACTCTTCCAAACATAAATGCGGTATGCAAACGTGGATAAACAGCCATTTTTAGCCTACATGTTCCAGCAGTCAGTTTCCATCGTTCAGAAGTGTCCCGTGTACAATGGGGCCATACACTTGAGTTTAGGAGCGTTGGCAAAAAAATGCCAAAAGCTATTAAACTCAATTCTATAAAAGCCTGTGTCCATGTACACATAGGCTTTTAGCAGAGTTGAGGAGCTGCTGCCCTCATGTGCCCTCCCTGCTTTAACAGGCCGCCAGCAGTGGCAGAACTACCGGGCCTCCCAGGCTTCTCTATGACAGGAGCAGTGGCTGGCTTCTGCAGAAGAAGATTCCTTCCTCAAGTGGGTAGCAGAAGATAACCAGAAATGAGAACGCAGTCTTGGCGCAGGAGAGGAAGGAGAAACTGCCTGGATTGCAGATGGGAATAGCATCTGTGAGTACAAGGGGGAGGGGGGCAACTCTTATGAATGGGGACACTGGTTGGGGAGGGGGCGGTTGAAGGGAGGGGGTCAGTGAGGGGGGCATGGTGGTAGTTGGGGTTCTGTCGGTGGTGGTGGAGGAGATGGGACTGGAAGTGGGCATGGGATGGAGATGGGACCGGAGGAAGGGCATGGGATGGTGGAGATGGGACCGGAGGAGGACATGGGATCAGAGGAAGACATGGGATGGAGATGGGACTGGAGGAGGGCATATTTATTTCTGTAATGTTGTTCTGCATAAAACCTATAACTGTTTCATTTCATGAGATACTTTACAAGGACATGTTTAGGGGCTGAATTAGTGGACACAGTAAAAATTGGGTGGGGCAATTGGTGGCGAGTAGCTTTAGGACTTTAAATTTTGAGCCCTGATCTATGTACATTGCAGGGATTTTACCAAGCCCTCTTGCAGATTCCTACTGTTTGTTATTCTGAATAAATAGCTGTTTGTGTCCATGTACAGAGTGAATGTGAGCAGGAGTGAACTTTTCATTATCAATCAGCTGCTGCACCTGCAGGGCTCTGAGGAAAGTGGCAGGGGCTGCATCCCTTTAGACGTTATTTTTCTTTGGGAGTAACTCACTAAAAAAGGATACTTTTGTTGCCGGAGATACTCAATCTGCCTTGTAACCTAATGCAGACTTCCGGGAAAATCGATGAGCCAATCACACAAGCAGGAAATGACATTTCTGGGGAGGGGTGTGGGGGGCGTTCCGTATACCATCAGTGTACAGGATACAGTGGGGCAAAAAAGTAGTCAGCCATCAATTGTACAAGTTCTCCCACTTAAAAAGATGAGAGAGGCCTGTAATTGGCATCATAGATAGACCTCAACTATGAGAGACAAAACGAGAAAAAAAATCCAGACAATCACATTGGCTGATTTGGAGAGAATTTATTTGCAAATTATGGTGGAAAATAAGTATTTGAATATGAAAAGTTCATCTCAATACTTTGTTATACAGTCAGGTCCATAAATATTGGGACATCGACACAATTCTAACATTTTTGGCTCTATACACCACCACAATGGATTTGAAATGAATTAAACAAGATATGCTTTAACTGCAGACTGTCAGCTTTAATTTGAGGGTATTTACATCCAAATCAGGTGAACGGTGTAGGAATTACAACAGTTTGCATATGTGCCTCCCACTTGTTAAAGGACCAAAAGTAATGGGACAGAATAATAATCATAAATCAAACTTTCACTTTTTAATACTTGGTTGCAAATCCTTTGCAGTCAATTACAGCCTGAAGTCTGGAACGCATAGACATCACCAGACGCTGGGTTTCATCCCTGGTGATGCTCTGCCAGGCCTCTACTGCAACTGTCTTCAGTTCCTGCTTGTTCTTGGGGCATTTTCCCTTCAGTTTTGTCTTCAGCAAGTGAAATGCAATCGGATTCAGGTCAGGTGAGTGACTTGGCCATTGCATAACATTCCACTTCTTTCCCTTAAAAAACTCTTTGGTTGCTTTTGCAGTCTGCTTTGGGTCATTGTCCATCTGCACTGTGAAGCGTCCAATGAGTTCTGAAGCATTTGGCTGAATATGAGCAGATAATATTGCCCGAAACACTTCAGAATTCAACCGGCTGCTTTTGTCAGCAGTCACATCATCAATAAATACAAGAGAACCAGTTCCATTGGCAGCCATACATGCCCACGCCATGACACTACCACCACCATGCTTCACTGATGAGGTGGTATGCTTAGGATCATGAGCAGTTCCTTCTCCATACTCTTCTCTTCCCATCACTCTGGTACAAGTTGATCTCGGTCTCATCTGTCCATAGGATGTTGTTCCAGAACTGTGAAGGCTTTTTTAGATGTCGTTTGGCAAACTCTAATCTGGCCTTCCTGTTTTTGAGGCTCACCAATGGTTTCCATCTTGTGGTGAACCTTCTGTATTCACTCTGGTGAAGTCTTCTCTTGATTGTTGACTTTGACACACATACACCTACCTCCTGGAGAGTGTTCTTGATCTGGCCAACTGTTGTGAAGGGTGTTTTCTTCACCAGGGAAAGAATTCTTCAGTCATCCACCACAGTTGTTTTTCGTGGTCTTCCGGGTCTTTTGGTGTTGCTGAGCTCACCGGTGAGTTCCTTTCTATTAAGAATGTTCCAAACAGTTGTTTTGGCCATGCCTAATGTTTTTGCTATCTCTCTGATGGGTTTGTTTTGTGTTTTTCAGCTTAATGATGGCTTGCTTCACTGATAGTGACAGCTCTTTGGGTCTCATCTTGAGAGTTGACAGCAACAGATTCCAAATGCAATTGGCACATTTGAATGGAACTCTGGACCTTTTATCTGCTCATTGTAATTGGGATAATGAGGGAATAACACACACCTGGCTATGGAAGAACTGAGAAGCCAATTGTCCCATTACTTTTGGTCCCTTGACAAGTGGGAGGCACATATGCAAACTGTTGTAATTCCTACACCATTCATCTGATTTGGATGTAAATACACTCAAATTAAAGCTGACAGTCTGCAGTTAAAGCACATCTTGTTCGTTTCATTTCAAATCCATTGTGGTGGTGTATAGAGCCAAAAATGTTAGAATTGTGTCGATGTCCCAATATTTATGGACCTGACTGTATATCCTTTGTTGGCAATGACAGAGGTCAGACGTTTCCTGTAAGTCTTCACAAGGTTGGCACACACTGTTGCTGGTATGTTGGCCCATCCTCCATGCAGATCTCCTCTAGAGCAGTGATGTTTTGGGGCTGTCGCTAGGCAACACGGACTTTCAACTCCCTCCAAAGGTTTTCAATGGGGTTGAGATCTGGAGACTGGCTAGGCCACTCCAGGACCTTGAAATGCTTCTTACGAAGCCACTCCTTCGTTGCCCGGGCGGTATGTTTGGGATCATTGTCATGTTGGAAGACCCAGCCACGTTTCATCTTCAATGCCCTTGCTGATGGACGGAGGTTTGCACTCAAAATCTCACGATACATGGCCCCATTCATTCTGTCCTGTACATGGATCAGTCGTCCTGGTCCCTTTGCGGAGAAACAGCCCCAAAGCATGATGTTGCCATCCCCATGCTTCACAGTAGGTATGGTGTTCTTTGGATGCAACGCGGCATTCTCTCTCCTCCAAACACGACGAGTTGTGTTTCTACCAAACAGTTCTATTTTGGTTTTATCTGACCATCTGACAATCTCCCAATCCTCTTCTGGATCATCCAAATGCTCTCTAGCAAACTTCAGACGGGCCCAGACATGTACTGGCTTAAGCAGGGGGACACGTCTGGCACTGCAGGATCTGAGTACCTGGCGGCGTAGTGTGTCACTGATGGTAGCCTTTGTTACGTTGGTCCCAGCTCTCTGCAGGTCATTCACTAGGTCCCTCCGTGTGGTCCTGGGATTTTTGCTCACCGTTCTTGTGATCATTTTGACCCCACGGGGTGAGATCTTGTGTGGAGCCCCAGATCGAGGGAGATTATCAGTGGTCTTGTATGTCTTCCATTTTCTAATTATTGCTCCCACAGTTGATTTGTTCACACCAAGCTGCTTGCCTATTGCAGATTCAGTCTTCCCAGCCTGGTGCAGGTCTACAATTTTGTTTCTGGTGTCCTTCGACAGCTCTTTGGTCTTCACCGTAGTGGAGTTTGGAGTGTGACTGTTTGAGGTTGTGGACAGGTGTCTTTTATACTGATAACAAGTTCAAACCGGTGCCATTGATACAGGTAATGAGTGCAGGACAGAGGAGCCTCTTAAAGAAGAAGGTACAGGTCTGTGAGAGCCAGAAATCTTGCTTGTCTGTAGGTGACCAAATACTTATTTTCCACCATAATTTGCAAATAAATTCTTTCCAAATCAGCCAATGTGATTGTCTGGATTTGTTTTCTCATTTTGTCTCTCATAGTTGAGGTCTACCTATGATGCCAATTACAGGCCTCTCTCATCTTTTTAAGTGGGAGAACTTGCACAATTGGTGGGGACTAAATACTTTTTTGCCCCACTGTACCTCCAGACTGCCATATTGCATTTTACAGCAGATTTAGATGGAAAAGGAAAGATCCTATTTAGTACCATCCAATTATATGACTTGAGTCACAATTGTATGTGATTTATTTATTTATTTATTTAGCTATTTTTTTCCCTATCAAAGTGGAGTTATCCTTTTAATTGTTCAAACGACTTTCTAGTTCTAAAAACAAAAGGTTGCGGATTTGAGGACCGCCATCGCTACCTGCGGGTGATCTGTGATGACCACCCGCCCCGTTCTGGAAGCAAAGCTGGGAAGACGTTGGTTTGACATTGTAAACAACCTAACATGTGACAACTTTTATTAAACCTTAAAAAAAGGAAAGAAAAAAAAAAACCCCAACTTGTATCAACAGGCTGCGCCCCCGGACAGCTGGCGCACGCTACGTCTGGGGCGCCGTATACTGAACAATGACTTTACATACATCTCACATCTGGGCGTATTCAGAGAAGGCCTGGGGATCGGATGGGAAGAACGGGCGGGGGAGGGGCACTGGCCCAGTAACAGTCAGTAGTGCGCAGTCCTGACACATTGTCGTCTTGCCGTGACGTATTGTGTACAGTCCCAAGTCTTGGTGACTCCTCAGCCCAATGCTGAGTCTGTGTCATGGTGTCCCGTATCCACGCTGGATCGGTGCTCCTCTCACTTATGCCGGCCTGCAGTGAAGACAGGAAAAAAAAATCAGACGCATAAAAACTACGTTGATGTGGAAGAAGAACGGTCTGATTGTGAATCATTTTATTAATCATTTGTTAATTTTGATTGTGATCATTTCTGTACCGGACGTATTAGTTGTGTATGGAAAATAGTTTACCGTCAATTTAGGAAGGGATTCTTTGCAGTAAGAGTGGAGGATTCCCTAACGTACGAAATAAAAAAAGACTAGTAAATAAAAATATATACAAATGACAAATCACGTTCTTCTAAAAGGATATGTGCGCTTCTGTGATTACTGGGGGGGTTGTCACAGAGCGCAGTGGGCGGAGACTAATGTACCGCCTTCTTGACCGCTTTCCATCTTGTGCTGTTACGGCACACCAAGCTCACTCTTACTGATGAGATGGACCAAAATGATGAATTATGCTACAGAACTACCTCGGCTTGTAGGCTGATACCCAGAAAGCGATTTGTAAAAAAAAAATTATATTCAAAGGGGTGCTCCACCCAACTGAAAAACATTCTTACTTGCAGCAAGTTGCTTCTGGAAACAAGTGTTCATGAATATATGGGGGAGATTTACTAAAACTGGAGCACTCAGAATCTGGTGCAGCTGTGCATGGGAGCCAATCAGCTTCTAACTTCAGCTTGTTCCATTCAGCTTTGACAATAAAACCTGGAAGCTGATTGGTTTCTATGCAGAGCTGCACCAGATTTTACATTCTCCAGTTTTAGTAAATCTCCCCCATTGTGTTTAGCCGCCTCAACTGTTTGCCAGGGAAAATGAGTGGATTTAGGGCCCATTTGCATTCTTGCAATGTTAATGCACGGGATAACACATGTTATGTTCCAATGTACCAGAATGTCTGAAAAATCACAGTCCTCACAGACACAGTCCTCAGTCTCCATTTCTGCAGCATCAGCAGCACACAATGAATGGACAGGCATATCTCCCCTCCATTTACAAATTGAAGCATAGTAAACACAGTTTACTATGCCTCCGTTATAAATGGACAGAGTTAGTGATCGGTACTGATCCCTGACTGTTCGTTCAGGCAAAGAAAGCGCCAGTAAATGACATATTTACTGGCCCCTTCCCTGCTCTCCATCCTGACAGATCCCTCCACAGCAGCCGGCGGGAGAAGGGGAGGAGGGAACCTGGCCGCGCTGTGGGGGAGGAGAGAGCACAGGTGGACCCGGAGAGAGAACAGCGGCCTGGGTCAGCAGAAAGATGAGGGACAGGAGGGTTGGCAGGGCGGCATATAGAGAACCAATCTGTCCATTTCTCTCCTGCAGCTGTTGAATGCCTGCAGGAGGGAGAGGAGGAGAAATGGGCATTCAGTGGTGGCAGAAGGGAAATGGATGGATCATTCCTGTATATGCTACCTCTCCTATCCAGGCAGCCCTCCGGACAAATACCCAGTGTGCCTTATGGCCAGTCTGGGCCTGGGTACAGTGTTGCACGATGGAGTAAATGTCAGTCAAACTATCACAGCACTGAAAAAAGTGGTGGCAGGAGGAAAATGGATGGATCATTCCTCTATATGCTACCCCCCTCCTATGCAGGCAGCCCTGGCCCTCTGGGCAAATGCCCATTGTGCCCTATGGCCAGTCTGGGCCTGGGTACAGTGTTGCATGATAGAGTAAATGTCAAACTATCACAACACTGAAAAAAGTCTGATATTGAAGGGGCAGATATTGAATGCCTGCAGGAGGGAGAGGAGAAGTGGATGGATCATTCCTCTATATGCTACCCCTCCTATCCAGGCACCCCGACCCTCCGGCAAATGCCCATTGTGCCCTATGGCCAGTCCGGGCCTGGGTACAGTGTTGCATGACAGAGTAAATGTCAGTCAAACTATCACAGCACTGAAAACAGTCTGATATTGAAGGGGCAGATAATGAATGCCTACAGGAGGGAGAGGAGGAGAAGTGGTCATTCAGTGGTGGCAGGAGGGAAATGGATGGATCATTCCTGTATATACTACTCCTCCTATCCAGGCAGCCTCGGCCCTCCGGGCAAATGCCCAGTGTGCCCTATGGCCAGTCCGGGCCTGGGTACAGTGTTGCATGATAGAGTAAATGTCAAACTATCACAGCACTGAACACAGTCTGATATTGAAGTACAGGCTGGTACTCAAGTGCTGAAAGCAGATTATGGATCAAGCGTGCCGGAGATTCACCCACAAATGGTATAACTTCTCTATTCCAGGGCGAACCGATAGGCTGAACATTGGCTCAGCGCTGCGCCAACTCTACAGGTGGCAGGAGCACCACAGCAGCCAATCTGTGCCTGCATCCATCGGAATGTAACAAGAAAAGGGATGATTGGTCAGGAAGTGCAGTTCAGCATGGATCTGATTGGCTGGTAGGTCTATCTTGGCAGAGACGGGGCAGAGTGCCGTCTTATACTTACAAATAGCTCTGCTTGAACAGCGGGTGACTGGACTTTTCATTGACATGGTAGAGGGGGAATGGATCAAATCCACCAATGAAATCAACTGAAAGAAACAAAATCCCAAAATAAAAGCAACAAAACAATGAGTCGGCATGCAGGGTGATGGGAAGGGGGAGGAGCAGAGACACGGGAAGAATGAATGGAAAATGAAGGTTCAGTAATCCCAAATTAAAAATGTTACTTAAATGTAACCTCCAGGGAAGCCGCCATTACCATGCAGTACGTGAGCTGTGCTATCGGCCATTATAGGCTATGGGAGGGTGGATGGACCTTACTTTTAGATTGTCAGCTCCTAGGATCAGGGCCCTCCTAACCCTCTTGTATGGTTGCTGTATTATCTCCCTTTATATTGTAAAGTGCTGAGCAAACTGTTGGCGCCATATAAATCTCGTAAAATAATAATGTCTGTAAGACCACCCCATTGACTGACAAGATGGATAGGATTGGTCTAGAAAACCAGGAGTGATTTTGGCGCAAAAAAAAACCTTACATTTCATCCTTTGTGGCATCTGCTGATCTCCTGCAGCCTTTGTTACAGCCACTTCCATGCACTCCAGAGATGGCTGCGTGGCATTTCCCAGGATGGGTTTCCTGATGGAGACAGCGATAGACCATTCCTGCCTAATGTGCTGCTTCCAGTGACTTGCCTGAGAAGGTGGCAACTTAAAAGCAAAATTGGGAGACCGGAACACAGCGTTGTCACCCCATAACAGGAAATGCCTGAACACAGACCTTCATGGCGGGATCACCAGATTAGGTTATGAAAAACCTGCAGGTTTATAAAAGGTTGAAAATGACTTTTGAAAGTTTGAAACTAATGCAGGCCATTTTTAAAAAAATAAAAAAAAAACAGATAATCGGTCGCTCAATAGGCCAACGTTACCACCAACGGTAAAAAAAAAAAAAATCGGCCGATGTTTGTCCCGTCTACGGCCGGCATTTAATTACTTCTGTCCCTGCAGAGAGCTCGCTATTATATTTGACATGAAAAAGTCTTGCGGTTGCAACAATGTATTAATTTTGGATACAGATGTTTTTATTTGGATACAGATAGATACATTGTTGCAACCGCAAGACTTTTTCATGTCAAATAGCAGACTAGAATTCTTTTTCTTTTTTTCTTCTTCTTTTTCTTCTTGCAGGTTACGGCTCATGTGCAGATTTTTTATCGGTAAAACGATCGGCCGATTTGCCCATCATTGCCAGGAAAATCGGCCAATCGGGAAAATCAGCTGATTTTTTTCCAACTTCACCAATAAAAAAAATCCCGAAAAATGGCCGACCAATTAACCCACTAACGGTGTGAAAAACAGCCAATTTTTTTCGATTTTCAACCCATCTCTGGCCTGCATAATGTTAACCCTTTAACGTCTTCAGCACTGTCCATTTTTTTTCTATTAGGGGTTAGGCTAGTGCAAATAAAAAAACGTATCACAGAGCGTACACAACTGTTTTTGGCGCTAGTAGATATGAGATTGCAGTGATGGGGTTTGCATCCACTTTTTTTTTCTCTCTAGGTCACGGGATGGGCAACTGTGGCCCTTCAGCTGTTGTAGAACTACAAGTCCCATGAGGCATTGCAAAACTGACAGTTACAAGCATGACACCCAAAGGCAGAGGCATGATGGGACTTGTAGTTCACCAACAGCTGGAGGGCCACAGTTGCCCTCTAGGAGTTTACTGCAACCCCCCCTGTCTTTAGACTGAGGCCCTTTAATTGCTTCCTCCATAATCCGCTCCTCTGTGAATTCCTGTACGGCTCCCTCCAGTGCTGCCTCTCCGCCCCTTTCCCCACACTGACTGATTGTCCCCAGAATCTAGGTTAATCAAGGGACACGTGATGTTAACTATTACAGAGCCCGGAGCTCCTCCAGCAAGGAAATAACGAGGACACATCCGGGACCTTCTAATCATCACATCCATCATGGAAGTTCTCCTTCCTAGAAGTATAAAATATGAAGGGGGGAATGTACAGGGACTCCGCTAATGAGACTCCCCTCCCCCACATCATTCATATCCAACACTGACAGAGCTTTATATTCAGTACATCGGATTTGTGTACATTGTATGACCAACCACACACACCTTACAATCTGATTGTACAATATTCCATAGACTGCCAATGAGGGTCTGCCTGATTGGACGGTACTACAGGAAGGTTAGACACTTAGTTGCAGGTGAATGTAAAGGTGGCTATATACAGGGGCGGACTGACCATTTGGAAACTCAGGCACTGCCCGAGGGCCCGGGGTCAGTAGGGGGCCCCATGAGATGCCCCTGGTACCTTTTTCATAGGCTATTTTGAGTTTGAGCAAGGACACAGGGGCCCCATGATCCCCTATTGCCCGGGGGCCCCATGAGTTGTCAGTCCACCCCTGGCTATATATGTATTGATTTGTGATCGATTTATGGTGGCCAGACATGTACTGATTTATAATCAATTTATAGAAGGTGACACAAGTATTGATTTATGGTGGCCATACACGTATTGATTTGTCATCAATTTATGGTGGCCATACATGTATTGATTTGTCATCAATTTATGGTGATAATACACATATTGATTTGTGATCAGTTTACATTAGGTGGCCATACATGTACTGATTTGTAATCAATCTATGATGTCCATATATGTATCTATTTGTGATCAATTTATGGTGACCGAACATTTAGTGATTTTTGATCTATTTATGGTCGCCATATATGTATTGATTTTTCATCACAGAGGACAAGGGGGCGCTCTTTACGTCTGGAGGAAAATAAATTTAATCTCCAAACATGGAAAGGTTTCTTCACAGTGAGAGCTGTGAAAATGTGGAATAGACTCCCTCAAGAGTTGGTTCTGGCCAGCTCAGTGGATTGCTGTAGGAAAGTCCTGGATTCTTTCTTGGATACACAGAATATAACTGGATATAACATTTAGAGGTAACGTTGATCCAGGGAATATCCGATTGCCTCTCGGGGGATCAGGAAGGAATTTTTTTTCCCTGCAGGAGCAAATTGGATCATGCTTTGCTGGGTTTTTTTGCCTTCCTCTGGATCAACTGAGTGTAGGATTATAACTTTTTTTTTTTTCTATGGTTCAACTGGATGGACTTTTGTCTTTTTTCAGCCAGACTAACTATGTAACTATGGTGGCCATACATGTATTGATTTATCACGAATTTATGGTGGCCATACATGTATTGATTTATCACGAATTTATGGTGGCCATACATGTATTGATTTCTGATCTGTTCATGGTAACTATACATGTACGGGACTTGTCATCAATTTTTGGTAATAATACACGTATTGATTTTTGATCAACTTACATATCGTGGCCATACATGTACTGATTTGTAATCAATTAATGGTGGCCATACATGTATCCTTTTGTAATCAATTAATGGTACCCATACATGTATCAATTTCTGATCTATTTATGGTAACCATACATGTATCAATTTCTGATCTATTTATGGTGGCCATACATGTATCAATTTCTGATCTATTTATGGTAACCATACATGTATCAATTTCTGATCTATTTATGGTGGCCATACATGTATCAATTTCTGATCTATTTATGGTGGCCATACATGTATCAATTTCTGATCTATTTATGGTGGCCATACATGTATCAATTTCTGATCTATTTATGGTAACCATACATGTATCAATTTCTGATCTATTTATGGTGGCCATACATGTATCAATTTCTGATCTATTTATGGTAACCATACATGTATCAATTTCTGTTCTATTTATGGTGACCATACATGTACTGATTTGTCATCAATTTACATATTGTGACCTTACTTATATTGATTTGTAGTCAATTTATGGTACCCATACATGTATCCATTTGTGATGTGTTTATGGTGGCCATACATATACCAATTTGTGATGAGTTCACAGTGGCTATACATGTTTTCATTTGTGAATAATGTTTGGTGGACGTACACATAAATGATCTGACTGTACAACCTCCGATGGATTTACCAATGAGGACCTGCCTGATTGGATATAAATTGGATGGAATGGGAAGGTTAACTTCTCACTTGCTGATGAATCTAAAGGTGCTCATATATATACTGAATTGTGATCAATCTAGCTTCAAGTGATCACAAGCAAGCGATTCATCTTCAATTAAACGTTCAGACAATGCAACACATACAGTACTAACTGCAAATATGATCTCTCAGGAAAGGTCATTTATTCGATCTAAGTTAGGAGCGGTAGTCTGACACACACCCACATGCAGATATTCATTTAATTGTTCAGAAGCGATCAATAAAATATCTGCACAGCCTATTAATGTGCCAGTGTCAAAATTGATCAACCGCTCAATAATCCGATCAAATGGTCTGTGGTTTATGATTCTTATTGCTCTTTTTAACTGCACTGAATAATCAATGAAAAGATTATGTTGATTATATGATCAGAAACAATCAATAGAATTCTGACAGCTCGGTGAGTTTCCAGTGTTCAAATTGATTAATCCAATGGAGGGTGGCGATGGAGGGGATTATTTTGTGGTTTATGATTCCTATTCAGTGTGATCGTTTTAGTCATGTGGTATGATGGATGGATGATCACATGTGTGGCCACCTTAATGAAGATTAGATACGCACTGAACGAATTGTACAGGAGGGGCATTCGTAGATGTTGGTAAAGATGATGAAGATTGGACAGCATTTGTGCAATCAGATTGTATTGTGTGGAAACAGAGATAACATGGGGTTTGGTTGTACAAGCATAGCCTGGCATGTGTCTTGGCCCTCCCTATCCCATCCATAGGTCCCCTTGTGAGCAATCAGATGGCGAGGTACCTGCCTGCCATTGATGGGAGACTATCATTTACTTTTCTCATTTTTATCGCTCATTACCTGTCTGTAGGTTCCTGTGATGAACCCCTGGAGAACAATTCAATACCTCTGTGCTGGCCTTACAAAGTTGACTCATGTTTTTAATGGGGAGGAACCACGAAAAGCGGCCGATGCCATTGCCCCACTAACAGAGCAAAAATCGGCCGATTATTCTTAGGTCTAATTTTCGTAAGAAAATCATTCGGAATTCGAACCATGTATGGCCTGCATAAGTGTTGGATTTCCCATCACTTTCTATCTACATAACAATGGAGAAAGAAAGAGAAAAAAAGGGAAAAAAAAGAGAAAAAAAGAGAAAAAGGAAGAAAGAGAAAAAAAGAGAAAAAAGGAAGAAAAGAAAGAGAAAAATGAAGAAAAAGAAAGAGAAAAAGGAAGAGAAAAAGAAAGAAAGAGAGAGAGAGAAAGAAAGAGAAAAAGAAAGAAAGAGAAAAAGAAAGAGAGAGAGAAAGAAAGAGAGAGAAAGAAAGAGAAAAAGAAAGAGAAAGAAAGAGAGAGAGAGGGGGGGGGGGAGTAAGAGAGAGAGAGAGAGAGAAAAAAAGAGAAAGAAAGAGAGAGAAAAAAGAAAGAAAGAGAAAAAAAGACAGAAAGAGAAAAGAGAAAAAAGAAAGGAGGAGAGAAAAAGAAGAGGAGAGAAAAAGAAAGAGAGAGAGAGAGAGAGAAAAAGAAAGAAAGAGAAAGGAAGAAAAAGAGACAAAGAAAGAGAAAAACTTCCCATTGCGGACGCAGACAGCGATAAAATTCCACCATCAATTCGTTTTCTGGTGAAAGCCGTCACATGTTGGATGTCCCCCCACTTTATATCCCAGTGACAATAGGCTGCAGGATGAACTAAGGTGATGAATGATGGACACAGAAATAACAACCAGACAGGGGCCCTAACCTTTCCACACCCCTTACACTACTCCTCCCTTAGCCTAAAATGGCCACAACAAGCTGCAGATAAAAATCAGGCTTTCACGGCCTGTACCAGTCTGGAGGCTTTTACATTAATAGCCATGAACAGCATTTGTATCTCTTTCACTTACAGTAACTTTTATTTTAGGTTTACCGTTCCAATATAACAAAAAGAGGAAATGGCTTGATACATAAAGGTGACCATACACATGACAACCTGACTGTACAATCGGCTTTAAATTGACCAAAACTGGATCATATCAGTACAACCCTGACCAATCCATTCAACTGATATCCAGTCAGACCGACCACATTACATAGTTGTTGGTAGATCTAAATGAGATTGTACAATCAGATTGTATAGTGTAAGGTGGGTGTCTATAGTCAGGAATATAGAGGGGTCTACTCACAGCTGTCCTCTTCTTCTGTAAAGACGCTGGTCACATAACAGGCGTACACAAAGCCAAGGAGCTGGAAAAGAATCAAATACATCCTGAATAATAGTAATAATAATAATCTCCTGCATAATGATGTATAATAATATGTATATTATCCTGTATATATAAAAAATATTAATTATAATATCTTGTATTTAAATGAATAACAACAACATGTCTAATATCCTGTATAATAATATCCTGTATAAAATATATAATAATAATACCATGTATAAATGCCCGCATAAAAAGATAATATCCTGTATAAAAATATATAATACTATCCTGTATAACGATGTATAATAATGTGTATATTATCCTGTATAATGTATAAAAATATTATGTCTAATATCCTGTATAAAATATATATATTAATAATTATACTATCCTATATATAATCATCATCTTTATAATAGCCTGTATAAAATATATAATAATACCATGTATTAAATCCTGGATAAAAAGATAATATAATAATAATATGTTTGATATCCTGTAGAAAAATACAGTATATTAAACGAATATTCTGTATAATAATATGTATATTATCCTGTGTAATGTAATAATATTATCCTATATAAAATATATAATAACTTGTATATTAAAGTATGACAATATGTATATTATCCTGTATAGTGTTTAATAATATGTATAGTATCCTGTATAAAAAATATATAATAATCATAATATCCTGTATATAAAGATATAATATTAATACTACTACTAATTATATTTACAATAATAAAAATAACATGTATAGTATCCTGTATAAAAACATAATTATTATAATATCCTGTATATAAAGATATAATATTAATACTACTACTAATATTTACAATAATAATAATAATAACAACATGTATAATAATATGTATAGTATCCTGTATAAAAAACATATAATTATTATAATATCCTGTATATAAAGATATAATACTACTACTACTACTAATTATATTTAGAATAATAACATGTATAATAATATGTAGTATCCTATATAAAAAACATATAATTATAATATCCTGTATATAAAGATATAATATTAATACTACTACTAATATTTACAATAATAATGTGTAAAAAGATGTATAGTATCCTGTATAAAAACATATAATTATTATAATATCCTGTATATAAATATATATTAATGCTACTACTAATATTTACAATAATAACATGAATAAAAAAGATGTATAGTATCCTGTATAAAAACATAATAATAATTATTATAATATCCTGTATATAAAGATATAATATTAATACTCCTACTAAATATATTTACAATAATAATAATAACAACAACATGTATAATAATATGTCTAATAGCCTGTATAAAATATATAGAAATAATACCATGTAAAAAATCCTGTATAAAAAGACACAATAATACCAAACAACAACATCTCTAATATCCTGTATAAAAATGTAATTATAACAACCTGTATAATATCTTGTATAAAAATAATATGTATAAAATCCTGTACAATAGTATATAACAACAACATGTATATATATTGTATAAAAATATATAATATGTATAATACCCTGTATAATAATAATAATAGTTATAATATCCTGTATGACCATGTATGATAATATGTATTATTATGATCAGTACCTGCTGCAGCTCTCACCTTGTGACTAGCTGCAAAGTTACAGTACAGTGAACACTGGGGGGGGGGGGGGGGGGGACTGAGGAAATGCTTCTTCCAGCCTGCAGCAGACTCATGACATCCTTAGCAGCTTCAATGATAAAAGGTGAAGCTATTTCCAAACATTGCAGTGCTGCTTTATAATGTGACAGGTCATCATAGGCTTGTAAAAAGACTGACAGGTCCACTTTAAGCCAGGGAATTGTATAGAAATCTACATATGAATGATGTGCTGGGACAAGGTCCTCAAGCAGCCAAAGAGCGCCCCCCTCCTCAGGAGCTGTGAACCACCCTCCTGTTGAAGCGCCCAAGACATCCGTCTCTTCTGCCTCCCCCCAGATGAATTCCAATGATAATAATATGGAGTGTCAGCAGGCATCCCCAGCATCGGGCTGCTTGTCATGGATGATGTGTGAAGTATGCACAGCTGGATGGGAGGAAGGCCGGGGATTGGCTGAGGAATGTTCGGTATCGGGGAGACTCCCTGCGCAGGCACAGCAGGGACATGAAAAGGTCACGTGGTGCAGGAATGGTGCGCATGGCGTATCACAGAGAGGGGTTTGTAGGGAAGCGTGAAAGTAACATTTCCATAACATTCTATGTTACTTCTAAAAATAATCTGTTTTTCTGCTCTTCATCATCCTTCAGGGCAAACGTTCGCAGCTGCTCCTCCAAATACCAGCAAGCGCAGAGATCTCCAGAGAGCGCAATCTGTAACTGACGCGGCTAGGAGACAGCATTAGACTCTTAAAGGGAAAGGCCACCCAAAAATGAGATTTTTAGTTATAAGAGGAGTCTACAGTAGTGGGCAGAGTCGGCTCCTGGATCCTTTTGTGTCCTGCAGACTCCAACAGTGAGATCTCCGTGACATAATTCTCCACTATCCACCTTGGATGCTTCAGTGTCTCCACCAGTGGCGTCTCGGGGGGTGCGGTCCGCACCGGGTGACACCGACCGCACGAGGTGACACCGGACCCGCTCCACAAAAAGGTAAGTTGTAAAGCAAGCCGACGATCCTGCAGGATGTAAACCATAAACAATGCTGCGCTACATTCAAACTAATTTATGTGAATGTGGAATCCAACATCTCAAATCAAAATTGTGACAATAATAATGACAATATAAATCTATACGTGCTTACTGATAATCAAAAATATCAAATAAATCACCCAAAAAGATGAAAAACACAAAACTGTATCTATACGTATGTGCATAAAAGAATACACATACATATAATTAAATCACACGTGCATATTGTGAAGTGAAAAAATAACCATAATAATGATACACGCAAAACTCAAAGTCCAAAAATAGAATGTTGAAGGTGAACAAAACGGTAAACGGTGTTTCCAAATAATACTGTAAGTGACCACAGGTGAAACAAATCGTGCAGGTATCTGGGTGTATATAGATCTTATGAATCCAACCACCTTCTGGATTAGCCTCTCACCTCATCCCTTCGACCCTTGCGGATCAAAGAGCAGTAATGGATCCCTCTCACAGATCCTCCAGGCACCAAAGCACTCCAAAACCGCTTTTCAAGATTTAATATTCCCACTCAGGCTCTTCTCCAGGAAAAGTTGAAATATCAATCTCTCAGAATGAGACAAAGGAATCCTCCCATAGTGTAGTATATTTATTATACCCTGATGAAGTCACGTGACATTGTGACGTAACGCGTCGGCGTAGCGCGGTGACGTATTTCCGGCGTGGCGGCCATCTTGGTACACCTGTGTATCCAGCTGTACACCCAACAGATATATCCTCATCTGAAAGCATGAGGTTCTAATGTGGACTGGCTGCTACGTAAGTTCGTTTTTATAAGAGATTATATGTTCCTATGGTATAATAAATATACTACACTATGGGAGGATTCCTTTGTCTCATTCTGAGAGATTGATATTTCAACTTTTCCTGGAGAAGAGCCTGAGTGGGAATATTAAATCTTGAAAAGCGGTTTTGGAGTGCTTTGGTGCCTGGAGGATCTGTGAGAGGGATCCATTACTGCTCTTTGATCCGCAAGGGTCGAAGGGATGAGGTGAGAGGCTAATCCAGAAGGTGGTTGGATTCATAAGATCTATATACACCCAGATATCTGCACGATTTGTTTCACCTGTGGTCACTTACAGTATTATTTGGAAACACCGTTTACCGTTTTGTTCACCTTCAACATTCTATTTTTGGACTTTGAGTTTTGCGTGTATCATTATTATGGTTATTTTTTCACTTCACAATATGCACGTGTGATTTAATTATATGTATGTGTATTCTTTTATGCACATACGTATAGATACAGTTTTGTGTTTTTCATCTTTTTGGGTGATTTATTTGATATTTTTGATTATCAGTAAGCACGTATAGATTTATATTGTCATTATTATTGTCACAATTTTGATTTGAGATGTTGGATTCCACATTCACATAAATTAGTTTGAATGTAGCGCAGCATTGTTTATGGTTTATATTCACTTGATCACTGGTATATGATTTAATGCTAGCAGCTTCTTTGGGGTTTATACATTTATTTATTTATTTTGGTTTAATTATTTTAAACACACATTTGGAGCGCAGGAGGGTCACACCACTATCGATCCTGCAGGATGGATCTGATCCATCCTGCAGGGATCGTCGGCTTTCTTTACAACTTACCTTTTCGTGGAGCGGGTCCGGTGTCACCCCGTATAGGTTGCATGCTGACGATCCTGCGGGGTGACACCGGTGTATCAGCAAGATGTGTCTTTCATGTAGATATGTCCCCCTGAAGCAACTGCACATGTCCCGGTTTCAGGCACGATCAATCGATGATAGAACTACTGCTATCATCGATTGATTGTGCCTGAAACCGGGACATCCGCAGTTGTCCAGGACCCGCTCCAAGAAAAGGTAAGTTGTAAACAAAGCCGACGATCCCCGCAGGATGGATCCGATCTGCGGATTTGGGAGCATACTGGATTGGAGTCTGATCCATTATGCTCAGGGGCGGACTGACTATTTGGAACTTGGGCACTGCCCGAGGGCCCGGGGTCAGTAGGGGGCCCCATGAGATGCCCCTGGTACCTTTTTCATAGGCTTTTTTGAGTTTGGGCAAGGACACGGGGGCCCCATTATCCTCTATTGCCCGGGGGACCCCATGAGTTGTCAGTCCGCCCCTGATCCGGAGCCAATGAAACTCAGGTCTCCTGCCCTGCCAGACAGAGCCGTGTAAAGCTCAGGACTGGATGGACAGAAATGCAAATCCTTTGGTTTTATATACGGAAACTAAACCGACTGGGTAGGTATAAGAGTGCAGGTAGATTGTATTCTGCAACATTACACATTTACTTCACCTAAAATAAAGAAAATAGTTTTTTAAATTTTATTTATTTGACCGTAAAAAAAGGAAATCTGTAGAAAACGTGTGTCCCTTCCCTGTGAGCCTCCAGTTGTCTCATCCTGGTGATCTGTGTGTGAATTCTGTGCCAACCTTCTTGTACAAAGCAGTGGATGAAGAATGATCTGAGATCGGCCCATTAGAGAGGAACTCCGGCCTTCACACACGCTTTGTTCTTTGTTTGTCAATCAGCCGCTGAATTATTTAGAGACTTAATGACCCAGTATTGTGCCTGCCAGGCTCGGGCCCCTCCCTGGGGACTCTGGGGCTTTGTGTGACTCCCAAATTCCTCCCACAGCCTCATCTGGGGAGGAGGAGGGGGGATGGAGACTGCACACTGCTCTGGCTGGGCCTTCCATAACGGATATTTCATTGTTTGGTGAATGCTAGGGAGTGAAACCACCTGACATCTCAGGACTGAATTCCTGGATCTCTACACCTGCTGTGCCCATTATGAGGGGTTCCCACCATCCCTGTGCTGAGTTCCCGGGTCTGTACACCCGCTGTGCCCATGAAGAGGGGTTCCCACCATCCCTGTGCTGAGTTTCCAGGTCTGTACACCCGCTGTGCCCATTATGAGGGGTTCCCACCATCCCTGTGCTGAGTTCCCAGGTCTGTACACCTGCTGTGCCCATTATGAGGGGTTCCCACCATCCCTGTGCTGAGTTCCTGGGTGTGCACTCCTGCTGTGCCCATTATGAGGGGTTCCCACCACCCCTGTGCTGAGTTCCCGAGTCTGTACACCCGCTGTGCCCATTATAAGGGGGTTCCCACCATTCCAGTGCTGAGTTCCCAAGTCTGTACTTCCGCTGTGCCCATTATGAAGGGTTCCCACCATCCCTGTGCTGAGTTCCTGGGTCTGTACACCTCCTGTGCCCATTATGAGTGGTTCCCACCAAGGGCGGACTGACAACTCATGGGGCCCCCGGGCAATAGGGGATCATGGGACCCCTGTGTCCTTGCCCACACTCAAAAAAGCCTATGAAAAATGTACCAGGGGCATCTCATGGGGCCCCCTACTGACCCCAGGCCCTCGGACAGTGTCCGAGTTTCCAAATGGTCAGTCCGCCCCTGGTTCCCACCATCCCTGTGCTGAGTTTCTGTGTCTGTACACCCGCTGTGCCCATTATGAGGGGTTCCCACCATCTCTGTGCTGAGTTCCTGGATCTGTCCACCCGCTGTGCCCATTATGAGGGGTTCCCACCATCCCTGTACTGAGATACTGAGAAGTTCACAGTGTGCAGTGAAATCTGAGTAGTACAACTGAGCAAGACTAAAGGGAAGGCTGGATTTGAAGCCCATCTTTAAGTAAACCTTGTCCTCTGTCAATCCCCCCCTATCAGGGGCGGACTGACCATTTGGAAACTCGGGCACTGCCCGAGGTCCCGGGGTCAGTAGGGGGCCCCATGAGATGCCCCTGGTACCTTTTCATAGGCTTTTTTGAGCTTGGGCAAGGACACAGGGGCCCCATGATCCCCTATTGCCCGGGGGCCCCATGAATTGTCAGTCCACCCCTGCCCCCTATCATTCAGAAAAGTTTTAAACGCCTCTAAGGCTTCCACCAGCATCATGAGAGGACCCCATGCTGGACAGCCATTTATGAAAAAAAGTGATGTCACACAGGCAGCAATGCAGACACCTGAAAATTCCTAACCCCCCACCCCCGCTCTAAGGATGAGGGAAGACTCAGGAGCTGGTGCATCATGTGACCACAGATTTATGGGTATCCTTCATATGGGGGGGCGGGGCTTACACATGCAATGGCTCCAATGAGAACATGAAGCATGGACTTACCGCCAGCAAGATCTGGGTGGCGCTGTGTAAGACCTCAATATACTGGTACTCTATGGCACATCCCACCACCGATACGTAAGAGTGGCTCTCCAGGCCGGCCATGCCAGCTACAGGGGCCTCCTTCCTGACACAGCCGGGTCCATGTTCACTCCACCACGACTGGTGCTGAGACACGTGGAACGTCAGAAGATCGCTGTCCTGTGAGCGGGAAACACAACCACCGATTATCAACACAGACATCACATGACTACAACCATCCAATCTCATAGCTGAAGGCGGTGGGGGAGGAGCCACAGCTGGATGAAATCGCATTGTGAGCAATGGCTAATTAGTGTCTGGAAGCAGAAGAGATGAAGAAAACAGACGATTTCCTGTGACAGACCCAAAAATGAAAGTCGATGTAAACCCTGAATGCCGTCCAGTTTGTATTATAAACAACTGCCATTTTTCATGCTTTGTTACGTCATTGCGGCTGATCTCTTGCAGCCTCTTTGCAACCACTTCCTGATTTCAGTGACGGCAGCATTGCATTTCTCAGGGTGGGTTATCTAATGATGTCAACAGTGGACCGTGCCTCATAAATGTGTGTTGGCACGGCTCCTTTTAGCCAGCATTAAATCTGAATTCCCTTGCACTAGGGGCTCAATACTTTGGGGGCTGGAAAGAAAAATTCCCTTTCACTAGGGGCCCCATACTTTGGGGGCTTGAGAGAAAAATTCATTTGCACTAGGGCCCCATACTTAGGGGCTGGAGAGAAACGTTTCCTTGCAATGGGACTTCCATACTTTGGGGCTGGAAAAAAAAAATTCCCTTGCACTAGGGCCTCCATATTTTGGGGACTGGAAAAAAAATTCCCTTTCACTAGGGGCCCCATACTTTGGGGGATGGAAAGAAAAATTCCCTTTCACTAGGGGCCCCATACTTTGGGGGATGGAAAGAAAAATTCCCTTGCACTAGGCCCCCCATACTTTGGGGGATGGAAAGAAAAATTCCCTTTCACTAGGGGCCCCATACTTTGGGGACTGGAAAAAAAATTCCCTTTCACTAGGGGCCGCATACTTGGGGCTGGAAAAAAAAATTCCCTTGCACTACGGGCCCCATATTTTGGGGGATGGAAAGAAAAATTCCCTTGCACTACGGGCCCCATACTTTGGGGGCTGGAGAGAAAATTTCCCTTGCACTAGGGGCCCTGTAGTTTGGGGTCTGGAAATAAATTCCCTTGCACTAGGGCCCCCATACTTAGGGGCTGGAGAGAAACGTTTCCTTGCAATGGGACTTCCATACTTTGGGGGCTGGAAAAAAAAATCCCTTGCACTAGGGCCCCCATACTTTGGGGGATGGAAAGAAAAATTACCTTGCACTACGGGCCCCATACTTTGGGGGATGGAAAGAAAAATTACCTTGCACTACGGGCCCCATACTTTGGGGGATGGAAAGAAAAATTCCCTTGCACTAGGGGCTGCATACTTGGAGGCTGGAAAGAAAAGTTTCCTTGCAGTGGGGCCCCCAAACTATGGGGTTGAGGAATAAGATGTCACACTTACCGTATTCCTGGCCCCTATCCATGCAACTGGTCCAGTGCTGCTGCCTCTCTAAGGAGCTCTCAGCCGTGGTTGCATGCGCCCCTCCTCCGCTAACAGCCCTGCTTTATACTTTATGCAAAGGGACCACCCACAGCCTGGAGTACTAGGGAGAATAGGATAGCACTGAATCTGGCTGGAGTGGGGAATCGGGGTACGTAATACAGCCTTTCCATCTACCGCTAGAAATACCAAGCATTTAACACTTGCAGCACCAAGGGGACCCCACTGCAAGGGAATTTTTTTTTATTTACAGTCTCAGAGTTCAGCTTTAAGAGAGATTGTGACAGGGTGACAACACAGAAGACAGGTGGTAGACAGAGGCAGAGTGTTGTCACCCTATACCAGGAAGTGCCTGATCCAGGACCTTCATGGCAGGATCACCAGGGATTATTGTCATGAAAACTGCAGACTTAAAAAAACACAGAACATGACATCATCCTGTTAAAGCCTCTATAGCACTTGGATTGACAGCTATGTTATAGAATGTGGTTCCAAACGACAGAACAGATGGTGGTGGAGGGTGGAATGTTGGCAGATGGGGCCCTGGTGCTGGAGAAGGCAGGATACAGCTCGGTATGTGATTCATATGTACATAAAACAGGTGATGACATGTATGTGTTAGGTCTGATATGAACTCTGCAACAGGGATCAAAGAATCGGCTCGATGTAGGAAAGGCCATTCACCAGTACATTCAATCGAATTATCGTTCAGCACGGCCTGCTAATTATTCCTCCATTCATTCATAATTGACAGAGGAGAATCACGCAATCATGTCATACACTACAGAATGCCACTGGCGTGCTTAAAGTGGTAGTAAACGCTAAAGGTGGGAATACACGATTAGAAAATCGACCAATCGGTCATCCGACGTTCGTTCGTTGGTCAAAATCGTGGCCCACATTAACCAATCTAAAAAAATCGCTCGTCGGGCAATACGTATTGTTGACGTCTTCCGTACAAGTGGAAGTGATGCGGTGTGCATGTGACCTTGTAGCCACGCCCTTCCGGCCAGAACGAGCGATATACACAACAATTAACAGCAATGAGTATATTATTATTATACAGGATTTATATTTTATTATTATTATTATTATACAGGATTTATATTTTATTATTATTATTATTATACAGGATTTATATATTATTATTATTATTATTATACAGGATTTATATTTTATTATTATTATTATTATACAGGATTTATATATTATTATTATTATACAGGATTTATAGTGCCAACAGTTTGCTCAGCGCTTGACAATATAACGGGAGACAATACAGTTCAAGACAAGAGGGATAGGAGGGCCCTGATCCTGGGAGCTTACAATCTAGAACATGCCCGAACACCGAAAAGGGGAGGAACCACGAAAAACGTCCGGTGCCATTGACCCACTAACAGAGCGAAAATCGACCGATTATTCTTAGGTCCGATTTTCGGACAAAAAATTGGTAACTTTCGACCCATGTATGGACGGCATTAGATTGTAAGCTCCCAAGATCAGGGCCCTCCTATCCCTCTTGTATTGAACTGTATGGTTGCTGTATTGTCTCCCGTTATATTGTAAAGTGCTGAGCAAACTGTTGGCGCCATAAATCCTGTATAATAATAATATATAAATCCTGTATAATAATAATAATAATATATAAATCCTGTATAATAATAATAATATTATATAAATCCTGTATAATAATAATAATATATAAATCCTGTATAATAATAATAATAATAATAATAATAATATATAAATCCTGTATAATAATAATAATATATAAATCCTGTATAATAATAATAATAATAATATATAAATCCTGTATAATAATAATAAGTAAGTAAAATGAATGAATATCTCTGAAGTGTGCATGTGACACCCTGCGCATGTGCTCACGGCATACCCGTGCTGTTCCTTCAGAGCACTGTGCCACGGCCCGGTACTCCCGCGCACATGCGGCCCGGCCTGTCAGACGGCCGGAGATCACGATCCCTAGTTTTTGGTAGATTCAAAGGTGTGCCTTGATTGGGGTTCTTGTACTGGATTCTTAGACATTGGAGTCACAGCTACAGAGGGCAGCAGAAAACAAGGCCCATGTCATGCGCTCCTTGTATCTGAGCACAGCAGATTTTCAGGGTAATGAAAGCTCCTGCAGTATATGGTATTAGACTAATCTTCACTGCAATGTTTAGTACTTGAAGTCCCTGGGGTCTTACCTTGGACAGATCGCCAACTTCCAGGTAGAAGCAGATAAGGAATACATTCCAGGTCACCCACACAGAAGCCCAGATGGCATACTAGAAGGAACAGGGAGGAGAGATGACATTAACCAGCATCAGTTAGTAACTGACACCCTACTTAATGTTTTTTTACAAAGCGACCCTGTCATCAGCTTAACAAATTATGGGTAGAAGCAAATAAATAGAAAATTATTATAAATGCTTGCTTGCAGCATTTTCCCTTTCCACAAATTATTTTTATTCAACTTGCAATGTTCCCCTTAACTAGCTAGAAAATTTGACTATTCCAGGAAGAGTCAATTCCCTAGCACAGCCCCCTCCCTCCATGCACATCATAGCCCTCTTCTCTTCTCTTCTCGGAACTGCCCTAGCTCCTCTGCTCCTCCTACTCCAGGAAGATTTAATTCACTAGCACAGTCCCCCCCCTCCTTGCAGGTCAGAGCCCTCTTCTCTTCTATAGGCTGCCCTAGCTCCTCTGCTCCTCCTACTCCAGGAAGTCAATTCCCATGCACAGCCCCCTCCCTCCGTGCACATCATAGCCCTCTTCTCTTCTATAAGCTGCCCTAGCTCCTCTGCTCCTTCTACTCCAGGAAGAGTCAATTCCCTAGCACAGCCCCCTCCCTCCTTGCACATCATAGCCCTCTTCACTTCTTGGAGC
This sequence comes from Staurois parvus, assembly GCF_062004578.1. Taxonomy (NCBI): domain Eukaryota; kingdom Metazoa; phylum Chordata; class Amphibia; order Anura; family Ranidae; genus Staurois; species Staurois parvus. The sequence goes on from NW_028319552.1 coordinate 296,570, forward strand.
TGCCCTCGCTCCTCTGCTTCTCCTACTCCGAGAAGAGTCAATTCCCAAGCACAGCCCCCTCCCTCCTTGCACATCATAGCCCTCTTCACTTCTTGGAGCTGGCCTAGCTCCTCTGCTCCTCCTACTCCAGGAAGAGTCAATTCACTAGCTCAGTCCCCTCCCTCCTTGCATGTCAGAGCCCTCTTCTCTTTTATGAGCTGCCCTAGCTCCTCTGCTCCTCCTACTCCAGGAAGATTCAATTCACTAGCACAGTCCCCTCCCTCCTTGCATGTCAGAGCCCTCTTCTCTTTGCTCCTCTGCTCCTTCTACTCCAGGAAGATTTAATTCACTAGCACAGTCCCCTCCCTCCTTGTATGTCAGAGCCCTCTTCTCTTTTAGGTGCTGCCCTAGCTCCTCTGCTCCTCCTACTCCAGGAAGATTCAATTCACTAGCACAGTCCCCTCCCTCCTTGCATGTCAGAGCCCTCTTCTCTTTTAGGAGCTGCCCTAGCTCCTCTGCTCCTCCTATTTCAGGAAGATTCAATTCACTAGCACAGTCCCCTCCCTCCTTGCATGTCAGAGTCGTTTTCTCTTCTAGATGCTGCCGTAGCTCTTCTGCCTCTCCTACTCCAGGAAAAGTCAATTCACTAGCACACTCCCCTCCTTGCATGTCAGAGCCCTCTTCTCTTCTGAGAATGTCTAATTACTGTCTGCGCTGGCCCAACTCCTCCCCTCACATCCCCAACATAACCTTTTCTATAGCTCCTCGGGGGAGGAGCGAAGGGGAATACTATGGAGTGACATCTCTGCTGGGGCTGACATCACATCCAAGGTGGCGGCACCCAGCAGAAGTCTGAGGGCTTTTGGATAACTACACAAGAGAGGGTTTACTGCATCCCAAAACTGAACTGCAGCAGTCATCTCTGCAGTTTCATTGGCCAGCAGTCAGAGAGGCGGGTTATCTGCAGGAAATAAAAAGCCGGACCGCCCTCCCCTCCCGCCCCCGAGGTACCCACCGCTTCATTACAAAGCATTAGGTAACCGCAGAGGAGCCAAGCCACTCTTCCCTGATCTGTATTCTAAAAATAAAACAAAAGCGTGAGGCTGATTCATTTTAATCCTCTTTTATTAGCGGCAGCGTGGAAAAACACATAATTGTTCTGTTCCTGAGAAAAGCGGCTTTAGCAGCTCTGAGGAATACTTAACTGAATAAAATGAACAGATTTGACTAGATCTCAGTGTCGGCCCCCCCACTATCGTGCCGAAATTTGCAAATAAACAATGTTTTATGTATTAGAGGACTTGTTTTTCTTGGAATGGTGATTGCATTAGGAGGTGACTCATACATAATTCAATTTATTCACTGCATTGAAGGCCAGCGCCACCCAAAAAGATGGGTTTCTTATAACTCCTGAGTAGAGACCAGAGGGATATTGTCCCTGATTGAAGAGGATTTCTGCTTTAAATCCTCCCTCCGGCCTTCTCTCCAATCTCCAGTTGTACAGGTTGCTCTTCTGGACTGAAATGGCTTACTCTGATTTCACTGCACACTGTGAGCTTCTCGTAATGTGCATTAGAAGCTGCAGCAAGTCAGATAAAGCCTGTTTCATTTTCTAGTTGAAGGATGCCCAGCATCATCCAGCCCTTTCTTCCCCAGCATGACTGTCCTTGGCCCAACTCTTTCATTCATTGCATTTAAATCATGGAGGCTCAGTATCACACGTGGGTATAACACCAGCTTCTTGTTTTCAGGAAGCCATGTACAGCAACCTAACACCAGCCATGATCTGTCTGCATTGCATGGAGAAGCACGGGGATTGAGTGATGTCGTAACGGGATCTCTATGCTTCTCTATTCAGAGCAGTCAGATCATGGCTGGTGGGAGGGACCGGTAGGGTGCTGTACATAGCTTCCTGAAAAACAGGTTTGTAATGAAAAATGGAAAGTTTTTATGTAAAAATGGAACCAGGAAAGGCAAAATAAAAGCAGATTAAACTTCATCTCACTTAACTGAAAAGAGCTGTAGATGTAGGCTGGCATTTTGAATCACTGCAAGATTTAATGTGAACTCTACTCCATTTTAAACTTCCTATCTAGAACAGTGGTTCTTAACCTTGTTGGAGGTACTGAACCCCACCAGTTTCATATGCGCATTCACCGAACCCTTCTTAATTGGAAAAATAAAATATGATTTTTAAAATTCAAAACATAGGTATATATTTATACATAGGTGCACAAAATGAACAAAACCGTTAAGAACAAAGAACAAAACCATTAAAACATGATTTTCACACAAAAACATAATAATGAATATTTACTGCACGAATCATATGAGTCGGGTGTGGGTCTTCACCTCTGCCGAACCCGCGAGACTGACTCACTGAACCCCTGGGGTTCGATCGAACCCAGGTTAAGAACCACTGTTTTATAGTAATTCATCCCCCATATAGTAATTCATCCCCCATATAGTAATTCATCCCCCCTATAGTAATTCATCCCCCATATAGTAATTCATCCCCCATAGTAATTCATCCCCCATATAGTAATTCATCCCCCATAGTAATTCATCCCCCCTATAGTAATTCATCCCCCCTATAGTAATTCATCCCCCATATAGTAATTCATCCCCCATATAGTAATTCATCCCCCATAGTAATTCATCCCTCATAGTAATTCATCCCCCATATAGTAATTCATCCCCCATATAGTAATTCATCCCCCATAGTAATTCATCCCCCCTATAGTAATTCATCCCCCCTATAGTAATTCATCCCCCATATAGTAATTCATCCCCCATATAGTAATTCATCCCCCATATAGTAATTCATCCCCCATAGTAATTCATCCCCCCTATAGTAATTCATCCCCCATATAGTAATTCATCCCCCATAGTAATTCATCCCCCCTATAGTAATTCATCCCCCCTATAGTAATTCATCCCCCATATAGTAATTCATCCCCCATATAGTAATTCATCCCCCATAGTAATACATCCCCCATATAGTAATTCATCCCCCATATAGTAATTCATCCCCCATATAGTAATTCATCCCCTATAGTAATTCATCCCCCATATAGTAATTCATCCCTCATAGTAATTCATCCCCCATATAGTAATTCATCCCCCATAGTAATTCATCCCCCCTATAGTAATTCATCCCCCATAGTAATTTATCCCCCATAGTAATTCATCCCCCATAGTAATTCATCCCCCATATAGTAATTCATCCCCCATAGTAATTCATCCCCCATATAGTAATTCATCCCCCATAGTAATTCATCCCCCCTATAGTAATTCATCCCCCATATAGTAATTCATCCCTCATATAGTAATTCATCCCCCATATAGTAATTCATCCCCCATAGTAATTCATCCCCCCTATAGTAATTCATCCCCCCTATAGTAATTCATCCCCCATATTAATTCATCTCTCATATAGTAGTAGTAAGTAAGTAGCAAGTAGTAAGCCAAGTCCCCCCTGTGTCAATTCACTTACCTTTGCTCCGCGCGTTCCTCTCGCCGTATTCCCGCGCCGTTCCGGTCTTCAGGGCGGACTGTGAGAGGAGCCTAGGTCCTCTCACGTTCGTCACGCTGCCCCGCCTACACACATCCTGACAGCCAATCACTGGCTATCAGGATATGAGTGGCAGCGAGACTGGCCAATCATTGCATTTGAGCACGCTGCCCTGGCTGTTTTTTTTTTTGGATCACGCTGCAGAGTCCCTGCCGCCCGAGAGGAGGAGGGGAGCGGGCGCCCGGCACACAAGAGCCGCATTAAAGCGTGTAAAGAGCCGCATGTGGCTCGCGAGCCACGGCTTGCCGACCACTGGGCTAAGCGATGTTGCGTGACCACCTGCAGCCAATGATGGACAAGCGGGGCATGTCATCACGAATCATATGAGTCAGGTGTGGGTCTTCAACTCCGCCGAACCCGCGAGACTGACTCACCGAACCCCTGGGGTTCGATCGAACCCAGGTTAAGAACCACTGATCTAGAATGAGATGCTCTCAATTATCTTAATCAGTCAGAAGATTCTTTGAGAGAGTGCACTTCTCTGATTCAGTTTCACTTTATTACAGGAGCTGGACTTAAAGAGGAGTTCCACCCAAAAGGGGAAGTTCTGCTTTAAAGATTGGTCCCCCGCTCCTCATTAAGGATTGGCACCTTTGGGGAACAGGGGGAATGGGTACCCGAATTTGACAGGTACCCGTTCCCACTTCCGCTGCGATTGCCTAGGCGATTGGAAATGGAAGTTGTCCTCCTACCCTTCCTCCCCGAAGTCTTGTGGGACACGTGACAGGTCCCTGAAGACAACAGGGCCATTCAGGAAGCGCAGCACTGATCGCGCGTGCGCAGTGGGCACCTGGCTATGAAACTGGGTGCCCACATTGAAGATGCCGGCCTCCTGGAATACAGGACAGCCGGTGAAACGGGCTGTGGCGGGGGTAACGCGGGATCGTGGGATGGGTAAGTGGCTGTTTTTTAAAGGTCAGCAGCTACAGTTTTTGTAGCTACTGACTTATTTTTTTTACAGAGTGAGTGTAACTCCGCTTTAAAGTAGAAGTCCAGTCAAAACCTAACTAAACTTAAACCTGCTCCCACCCCCAGTCTAAGCCCTCCACGAAACTTCCCTGCAAAGGAGAGATATGTACCTAACCTAAGGGCACTCTGGTCTGGTCACATGATCTTCTCCTTGCGGCGGCTTCAGTGTAGAGGAGGGAAAGCCCCAGAGTAAGCCTATGGGTGACATCACCAGCCAGGTTTTGCAGCAGTTGTCAGCCATCTCTCCTCTACATTGAGTCTGGCCTCTGGGGAGGTCACATGAATAGAATGGATTACCCTTAGATTAGGTAAGTATAAGCATCTTCCTTTACAGGGTAGTTAGCACAGCACAGGGGTCACCAAACTTTTGCAACAAAGGGCCATTTTACTGACCTTCAAACTTTAGGGGGGCCGGACTGGGGCCAGTGGGAGTAGAAAATGCCTTGGCAATGGTGAGAGTAAACAATGCTATAGGCTTGGTGGTCAGTGTGAGTAAACCCATTATATGATTGGTGTTAGCGGGAAGAATAGTGCCCCATCATTGGTGTCAGTGGGAGGAATAGTGCCCCATCATTGGTGTCAGTGGGAGGAATAGTGCCCCATTATTGGTATCAGTTGGAGGAATAGTGCCCCATTATTGGTATCAGTGGGAGGAATAGTGCCCCATCATTGGTATCAGTGGGAGGAATAGTGCCCCATCATTGGTATCAGCGGGAGGAATAGTGCCCCATCATTGGTGTCAGTGGAAGGAGTAGTGCCCCATCATTGGTATCAGTGGGAGGAATAGTGCCCCATCATTGGTATCAGTGGGAGGAATAGTGTCCCATCATTGGTGTCAGTGGGAGGAATAGTGCCCCATCATTGGTATCAGTGGAAGGAGTAGTGCCCCATCATTGGTATCAGTGGGAGGAATAATGCCCCATCATTGGTATCAGTGGGAGGAATAGTGCTCCATCATTGGTGTCAGTGGGATGAATAGTGCCCCATCATTGGTGTCAGTGGGAGGTATAGTGACCCATCATTGGTGTTAGTGGGAAGAATAGTGCCCCATTATTGGTATTAGTGGGAGGAATAGTGCCCCATCATTGGTGTCAGTGGGAGGTAAAGTGACCCATCATTGGTGTTAGTGGGAAGAATAGTGCCCCATCATTGGTGTCAGTGGGAGGTAAAGTGACCCATCATTGGTGTTAGTGGGAGGAATAGTGCCCCATCATTGGTGTCAGTGGGAAGAATAGTGCCCCATCACTGATATCAGTAGGAGGAATAGTGCTACATTATTGGTGTCAGTGGGAGGAATAGTGCCTCAATATTGGTGTCAACGGGAAAATTAATTCCCTGTCTTTGGTGTCAGTGGGAGGAATAGTACCCGATTGTTGGTATCAGCAGGAGGAATAGTGTCCCAAGGGCCAGATAAAGGTAAGCAAAGGGCCATATCCGGCCCTCTGGATGCAGTTTGTAAACCCCTGGCATAGGGCTTAGAATGGGGGTGGGAGCAGGTTTAGGCTTAGTTAGGTTTTGACTGGACTTCCACTGTAATTCCATCAACTGCCATCCCTATGTCCAATGAGAGTTACTGACCACTGAGAAGGCAGTTAATAGAGCTTCGCTAAGTCCCAGTAACAAAGTGGAACTGAATCAGAGAGCGGCACAGAGGAAGCTGCTCTGGCAACAGCAGGCATCTTGTGGTGTCTGCTCTATGGAAGCAGTTTTACTTTAAAATCGAGCAAAAACTACCATTTTTCCTAAAGGGAACACAACTCTGTCTATCTTACAGCAGGAAAAAGCTGCTGAACCAATGATGGTGGCTTCATTTCCCAGAATCCTTTGTTACATGGAGCTGGTGATGCTCGCCCTGTAACTCTCTCTTGCAATACCCGAAGCTCTCCACCAATGACATGAACTCTTACCGCAATGACATAGCGCGGCCTGTACTGTAAAGTGCCGAACAGGCCTAGTATGATAGCGATGATGTGTAGAAAATTAGCCAAAATTGGAGCCCATTGGTAGCCCAAGAAGTCAAAGACTTGACGCTCTAGTGCTGCGATCTGTAAAGAGAGGAAAATAGAAAAAGGAGAGGTTTAGGAAGCAGAGCAATAAATAAATGAACATTTTTCATGCATACTGTATTTTGCTGGTTTTAGGCAGCACTAGGCCACAGGGTATGAAGCTTTGATCACCGTGCTGTCAAAACAAAGAGAATCTGTCACTATGGAGTGACAAAAAGTCTGAAAAAAGAAAACTAAGGCAGTCACCACATCTAAGAACTGGTAACTTGCATAACAATTTTATTGGTATATTCAATATAAATTCATTGTTCGAGTTTACATGCCCTTTAAGACCTTCCTTGCTGCCTCCAAAAGCCAGATATTCATATCAACAGCTGACGCTACCTGCTATCACAGTGTGACATTTTACAAATCCTATCCTATTGACAGGTTTGCTTTAAAGTGTTCATCTTTTCAGAAAAAAATTAAAAGGGGGACTAACACCGTACACCCTCCCTACCCCCAGGTTCCCACTATATTGACCTCCATAGGTGATGTGTTGTCTGTGCCCACGGAGTCTGTGCAGCGTTCCGGGGATTTGAAATCTCTGCTCTTCTATCTGTAGTGAACTTCACTCCCGCCCATTTTATTTCTCCTCCCCACTTTTTTTTGTTGGGTTATGCACAAAAAACATCCATATCCAGTTATTCTATGGTGTTTTTTTGTGATCAGCTGTCCCACACCTGAACCATCTACACACCCAGTCCTGTGCCGCCATCTTTTTCTTATGTAGCCAGCCCTCTGATGACAAGTGTGCCCTCTGATGACATGTGTGCACCACCACACATCATCAAGGGGCCAGCCCAGTCCTGTGCCACCATCTTTTTCTTATGTAGCTAGCCCTCTGATGACAAGTGTGCCCTTTGATGACATGTGTACACCACCACACATCATCAAGGAGCCAGCTGTGTCTTCCTGGTTCTTGCAGCCACCCCTGATGACAGGTATGTGCTATAGTGCATCATCAGGAGGCTGGCTTTCTCTTCTGCGTTCTTGCAGCGGCTCCATGACGACATACATGCACCACCACGCATCATCAGGAGGACAGCTATGTCTTCCAGGTTCTTGCAGCCACTTCCCCAGATGATAGGTATGTGCCATGGTGCATCATCAGGAGGCCGGCTGTCTCTTCCAGGTTCTTGCCGTGGCTCCGTGATGACATGCAGTACAACAGCAGGCGGTCTGCTGTCTTTCAAGTTCTTGCAGCGGCTCCCTGATGACATGCATGCACCAGAGCACATCATCAGGAGGCTGGCTGTCTTCCAAGTTCTTGCAGTGGCGCTCTGATGGCATGTGTGCCCTCTGATGACATGTGTGCACCACCACACATCATCAAGGGGTCAGCTGTTTCTTCCTGGTTTTTGCAGCAGCCCCTGATGACAGGTATGTGTCATGGTGCATGCCAGCTGTCTCTTTCCAGTTCTTGCAGTGGTTCCTTGATGACATGCATGCAGCACCATACATCATCAGGAGGCCAGCTGTGTCTTCCAGGTTCTTGCATCCCACCCCTTTCCACAGATGACAGGTATGTGCCATGGTACATCAACAGGAGGCTGGCTATCTCTTTCAAGTTCCTGCACTGGCTCCCTGATGACATGCATGCACCATCGCACGTCATTAGGAGACCGGCTGTCTTTTCCGAGTTCTTGCAATGCCTCCCTGGTGACATCCATGCCCCAATGCCAATTGTCTGGGGGTGACTGTGTCTTTCAGGCTCCTGCAACCACTCCCCTGAAGACAGGTATGTGCCATGGTGCATCATCAGGAGGCCGGCTGTCTCTTCCAGGTTATTGTAGCAGCTCCTTGCTGACATGCATGCACCATTGCACATCAGGAGGCCAGCTGTCTCTTCTGAGTTCTTGCAGTTGCTCCCTGATGACACGCATGCACCAATGCCCATTGTCTGGGGATGACTGTGTCTTCCAGGTTCCTGCAACTGCTCCCCTGATGACAGATATGTGCCATGATACATCATCAGGAGGCCGGCTGTCTCTTCCAGGTTCTTGCAGCAGTTCCTTGATGCCATGCATGATCCACAGTTTATCATCAGGGGGCCAAGTGTCTGTTCCAGGTTCTTGTGACCACCCACAATGACATGCATGCACTGAGACTCGTCATCACTGGCTGGATGTCTTCTCTGGGTTCTTGCACCTGCCCCCATAATGACAGGTATGAGCCACAGTGGTGTATCAGTAGGATTCTGGCTGTCTCTCCCAGGTTTTTGCAGCCATCTTCTTAAGGACATGCCTGAGCCACAGTGTACCATCCGGGGACTGACTGTCTCTTCCAAGTTCGTGTAGTCACCCCCTGAAGATGTGTATGTGCCATAGCTCGTCATTAGGGGCTGGATGTCTTCTCTGGGTTCTTGCAGCCACCTCTCTTATGATGTGCATGCACCACGGCACATCATCAGGGGGCCATATGCAACAGCCAGGAAGAGTCAGCCAGCTTCCTGATGATGTCCCAGTGGTGCATGCACCCTACGGTACTTCAAACCCTCCTGGGATGTGTGACATAGGCTTCCCAAGAGGGTAAAAAAAAAGTCACTCACCCAGGTCAGAATTCAGGAAGTGCAGGCAGCATTCCCAGAAACAGCGTATTTACCAGATAAGAATAATAAATATCCAAATGTTGGAGAGGAGGGGGAGTGGAAAGGCTGAGGGTGAAGGTTAGCCAATAATGAGTATTATTTGATCACCAAACTTTCTGCAATATTCAGTCTAATTATTATTATTATTGTGTAGGCTTCCAGCTCTTCACAATCTTTTCAACCACTAAACACTATAATTTATCCTCTTAGTCACATTTAGTAGTGGGGAGATGTTATTAGCAGGAGTTTCGGAAAACGTCAAGTTAATCAACTGCTGCCTCTACAGTTATATTAATAATTAGGCCAAGTTCAAGTGCATATTAGTTGGCTTTATGAACATGTTTGGTGGACAATGTGTTCTTTTACAGAACTATTCTTTAGAGCTGTCAGAGGAACAAGTGCAGAAGGAAAAAGGGACAGAAGGGGTTGGGTGGTAGAAGGGAAAATTGGGAGCCATGTTGAAATGTTATTGGTTCCTGCGGGTTAATGTACTGTCGCACTTTGTGCTGTCTGCCTGAACAGGCCCATATAGGTGTGAAATTGTTTGTGTGCCAGAGGTGCCTAGGGACACATCGGCTGTCCTCATTATCGAGTTTACCCTTGCTCAGCACCAAGGGGCCTTTGGCCACTGTACAGCAATTACGGTCAGCGCAGCAATGCTCCTGGGAGCTGGCTTGCTATCCAGGCCTCTCCTCCAGCATGATGGATATCCCTGTCCACTTTCTTTGTGAGGAATCCATCATCCTGTCTCCGTGGCCACTGCTCCTGATACCAAGCGGATTCATCACGCCGCCCTTTCTAACATGCGTTCTCTGTGACAACCCTCCAGGGTCACCCCGGCGAAGATGAGACAGGCTTGGCACTGCCAACGACGCTCACTCCAGATCTGATTTGCATGCAAATGATCCTGGAAGGGGAGTGTGAGAGAGGCAAGAGGCTCCTACCTGTGCGATTTTCTGCGCACACCGCAGCCTACCTGCCACCTCAACATGTTTGTTTTAATTGGTTTACCCCCCGCCGGGGTTGCTATGGCGACCTTCCTTGGGGTCCTGCAATTTGTGATTCATTTCCCAGCATCCCTTGCATGCAAGCAAAGGTCACCCGTGAAGGATGCCTAAAGTCAATTTTGCATTTAACCCCTTGCCGAGCAACAGTACGGCTGCAGCTTTGCAAGAATTCCAAGTAGGGGGTACCTGTTTCAGCAGGCTCCAGCGAGGCAATTAAGTTGCTCTGTAACACATTTATCTTCTAAACAAGGCAACAATGCAATTACTGGACCTCCACTTGGGGTATGTCTCATTTATTCTTTGTTAGCATGGCTCATAGGAATTGGCCAGTACCATCTGCCACTGCTTATAGAAATCTGGCAATGCCCATGTGTCTTCGGATGACTGGAAACCTTTGGGCTGGGGGCCAGATGTAACCAACTGGTCCTTTCATGGCAGGAACAGCTTTCGGTGCAGTAAAGAAAGAATACCACCCAAAGTGTGATATGGTGCCACAGTGATTGGGGGGCATGGGAAAAGCTTGGTGCTCCTAAAGGACACGGTTTACTGTAACACACCTTTTCACATCTTCCATGATAAGCCGAGAATGGCTCTTGGCATTCAGTCACATGACATCTTAGAGCCGCAAAGAAATGGGTGCTGGAAGACTTTCCCTTGCCAGATGCTATGGTCACAGGACTGAATAGGGAGCAGATAGATATAAAATATCCATCACAAGACACTAGAGCAGGCCTCGTCCAAATTGTGAAGTATTTCCACTCCACCAGCCCAAGATATCTTCTTAGTACTGGCCCAGGGGCAGTTGCCCCCTTCCCAGTTCTCTCCTGGGAGCAGTCCACCTAAACGGGATGTTCTAGTAATTGGGGAAGTTTTGTGTGCAAAACCACTTCTGGTCTTCCTATGTGTGTGGGGGACTCCGGTAGGGAAATCTTTTGGGTCTGTATAGCTCCTGGTCAGGGGTGGACTGACTATTTGGAAACTCGGGCACTGCCCGAGGGCCCGGGGTCAGTAGGGGGCCCCATGAGATGCCCCTGGTACCTTTTTCATAAGCTTTTTTGAGTTTGGGCAAGGACACAGGGGCCCCATGATCCCCTATTGCCCGGGGGCCCCATGAGTTGTCAGTCCGCCACTGCTCCTGGTTATTTTGGGTTTTCCCCACTCTACCTGTCGCATTTTTTATCCTTTATTTATTACAGGGACTTTTATAGCACCGTCATTCACATCAGTCCCTAACTCTCAATGGACGTACAATCTAAGGTTTCTAACTCACATTCATACATACACATACTAGGGCCAAATTAGACTACCAGCATGTCTTTGGAGTGTGGGAGGAACCCAGAGTACCTAGAGGAAACCCATGCAGGCACAGGGAGAACATTCAAACTCCAGGCAGGTGGTGGCGTGTTTGGGATTCGAACCAACGACCCTAGTACTGCCAGGCGGAAGTGCTAACCATTTAGCCACTGTGCTGCCCGTATACAAGAACTTAATGGTCTAGCTAAGAAAGAGACATTTGTAATGGCATTGCCTGGGAACTGGCCAACCAGCACTGCTTTCAGAAGTCCACAAATGCCCACAGTGCTAGATGAGAGCCTTGGGTTTCTGCATGGCCCAATCCACTCACAAATGATATTCCAGTTATAGGTTAAGTCTGGATTGCTGGGTCACTCGGCCTCTCGTGTGTTGGAAATTCCAGCAGTAAGTGTGTAAGTGGATGTTCCCACTCCTATTGCTGAATACTCTATTCCAATCTCTTCACACCAGAGGAACCCTTGAAAAAATGTTCAGGTCTCGAACCCCTGCTAAAAACCAATTCATTGTTGGTCAGTGAGCAAAATTCCCCTTACACTGGTGGCTAGTGGAAAGTATGCCCACCTTACAGTGTTGGTCAGAATGTAACCTCTATTGACAGCTGAAAAGATCACTGATTTCATGCAGCTGGCTCTGCTATCTGGTGTTGACCCCAGAATTATGAAGGACAATCAACCATAGATCAAGGAACCCCTTGTAACCTCCAGAGGAACCCTAGGTTCCACAGAACCCTGGTTGAGAATGACTGCTAATAAAGTAGTGGTTCAACTGGGATAACTGGAGCCCTTTGTAATGGAACTGCTCAGGAACTGGCCAACCAGCCCTGCTTTCAGGAGTCAGGCAATGCTCACAGTGAACCACCTTAGTTTATGGCTCTAACCAGGGGCGGACTGACCATTTGAGCACTGCTCGAGGGCCCAGGGTCAGTAGTGCTGGATGCGAGCCTTGGCTCCCTCAATGGCCCAGTCCACTCACAAGTGATATTGCAGTTATAGGTTAAGTCTGGAAATCTGAGTCATTTGTTAGCCTCTTATGAGTCTTGGGGAATCTGACAGTGAGATCTCCAAGTCCCTGTAGCTCTGAAGTTCTGGGTGATCTTTTCCATCTTTAGGTGTTTCCACTCTTCCTCTTGATTTTCTCTCCTATACAATGAAGTAAAAATCCAACAAGGGGAAGGTATGCAGTACAACAAACTCATTAGGTGACTTATCTCTCCATTGTCTGTCTTTACTGAGCCCTGACCTTTATAATTGACCCCAGCCTGTGTTTATCCATTAGGGATATTGAAATGCAAGCTCCGCTTGGCAGGGGATGTTTTGCATGGCTCAATGTTTCCTCTAAAGACTTGCAAAATATATTGCGCTATATAAATAAAAGATAGCGATAGTAAAACGTCTCAGGCATACAAAGCTCAAGTTTCTCCTCCCGCAAGTAAGGTCACCTCTCCGAGACAGAGAGAGGTGTAAAAAATGATCCCAGGATGCAGCGCGGGGCGACTTTTCATGTATGGTCATGGCCTGGCTGACGAGTCAGCAGTAAATGCAGTAAAAGCTATAGAGGAATTAATATTGTTTAAGTGCAGTAATATTTCAGAGCCAGGAGAAGGGGCTTACCAAGTCATATATCTTCCATACAGACTCAGTTCTTCAATGTCTGCTTACATACCTCAGGAAGAACCATGCTAAGCACCATTTCATTAGAACACATTCGAGTCCAACCTCTGAAAAAACAATCCTTTGTCTGAAATGAACCACCATAGTTTATGGCTCTAACCAGGGGCGGACTGACCATTCGAGCACTGCCCGAAGGCCCAGGGTCAGTAGGGGGCCCCATGAAATGCCCCTGGTACCTTTTATAGGCTTTTTTTGGGTGTGCTTTGAGTGTGGGTAAGGACACAGGGGCCCCATGATCCCCTATTGCTTGGGGGGCCCATGATTTATGAGTCTGCCCCTGGCTCTAACAGTCATAAACATGTAGAGGAATTATTAAACTTAGCAGCTAAATGGCAATTGATCAGAATTTTTCACCGGGTTAAAACAGAGCCGGGATGGCTTGCTGCATTGCCTGCTGGGACTTTACAACCTGTGCGATTCCTGGTGGAAATCGATTGAAGACTGCCACATGTATGACCAAGCTTTACAGTTTGAGTGTTTTTCATTTTATCAGAAACGTCCACAAGAACAAACCAACACGCTTCGGTTCTTAAGGGCCCCTTCATCAGCGGTTATGTTCAACGAGTTTCACCTTTCATGACGCCAATGAGCGAAATGTACAGGAGGTCACTTCCCAGGTCTGGAACCCATGATCATCGATAGAATCCACCAAAGAGTTCCAAAGAGTTCCTCCACTCAGTTGGCTCAGTTTGTCAGAAATGATTTATTTATTTCAGGTACTTACATAGCGCCGTCAATTTACGCAGCACTTTACATATATATTGTACATTCACATCAGTCCCTAACCCTCAAGGGGCGTACAATCTAAGGTCCCTAACCCTCAAGGGGTGTACAATCTAAGGTCCCTAACCCTCAAGGGGTGTACAATCTAAGGTCCCTAACCCTCAAGGGGAGTACAATCTAAGGATCCCTAACCCTCAAGGGGTGTACAATCTAAGGTCCCTAACCCTCATGGGGCGTACAATCTAAGGTCCCTAACTCTGACTATTGCTGATTTCCTTCAAAGACTATGTGTATTAATGTTAGAATAGAAAATAAAAGTATAGAATAGAATAAAATAGAAAGTCTATAGCCATCATCTGCCGAAATATAAATTTAGAAAAGAATAGTATAGAATAAAACAGAAAAGAATAGAGTAAAACAGAACATAATAGAACAGAAAATAAAAGAATATAATTAAATAGAATAGAAAATAAAGGTACAGAATAGAAGAGCATATAATAGAATAGAAAATATAAGAATAAAATGAAAAAGAATAGAACAGAATAAAAAAAAATTATATCTTAGAATAGAATAGAAAGAACAGTCTTCTGAAATTCAAATTTAGAAAAAGAATAGTATCAAATAAAACAGAACAGAAAAAAATAGAAAAGAATAGAGTAAAACAGAACATAATAGAACAGGAAATAAAAGAATAGAATTAAATATAACAGAAAATAAAGGTACAGAATAGAAAAGCATAGAATAGAATAAAAAAAAAGAAAAGAATAGAGTAAAACAGAACATAACAGAACAGAAAATAAAAGAATAGAATTAAATAGGATAGAAAATAAAGGTACAGAATAGAAAAGCATAGAATAGAAAATAAAAGACTAAAATAGAAAATAATAGAAAAAAATAATATATTAGAATAGAACAGAAAGAACAGTCTTCTGATATTCAAATTGTGAGCAGAACAGAAAATAAAGGAATAGAATAGAAAAACATAGACTAGAATAGAAAAGAATAGAATAGAAAAGAACAGAAAAAATATATAATAGATTAGAATAGAAAGAATAGTCTTCCAAAATTAGAATTTTGAATAGAACAGAACCAGCTATTCTTCACAATGAATTCGGATAGATTCGATATTTTCGATTCGAATACTTCGAATCTATTGGAAAGATTTGAAATCGGTCGAAAATAATCAAAACGAAACTACAGTATGAAATATGAAATTAGTAACTCCTCGATCCTAAATGAAACAAACCATTTCGTCCTGCACATGTCTAATGGCCATTTTGTCAAATGCGAAGACAATTTTCGGATAGGTTAGACAGAAGCGGGACAACTTGCTGCTCTGCCTGCAGCGACTTTCCAACCTGTGCGGTTTTAGCGCAGCGGACAGATGTCACTGCAGACACCGGGAGGTGGTTGTGTATAGTGAGGCACACAAAACCAATTCCCAGCGGTAAAACAAAGCATTCAAACCGGCTCATTGTCTGCGCACATTTCCATCCTGGAGCTGTAGAAGCCCCCGGGAAATCCTCTGTCATGCAAGACCGTTAGACAAAGCTGCGGCGTGTGCTGAGCGCCAGACTGAGCCGGGTAATTAAAGAGCATCTGCAAACGAGGCCCCAAATAACCCCATCCGGCAGTCTGCAATATGGGGATTTCACTGCATGGAGGGTGCTGAGCATGCAACTGAGATGACATACGGAGGTCTACACACCCCAGTTAAAATATCAGGTTTCAGTGATGAGATGAAAAAATGAGACAAAGATAAATAATTTCAGAACTTTCTCCACCTTTAATGCAACCTATAAACTGTATAACTCAGTTGACACAAAAACCTGAAATCTATTAGGGGGGGGGGGGGAAGTAAACATAAAACACTAAAATAATGTGGTTGCATAAGTGTGCACACCCTCTTATAACTGGGGATGTAGCTGTGTTCAGAATTAAGCAATCACATTCATGTTAAACAGGAGTCAGTACACACTCACCATCATTTAAAGTGCCTCTGATTAACCCCACATAAAGTTCAGCTGTTCTAGGTGGTCTTTCCTGACATTTTCTTAGTCGTATCCTACAGCAAAAGTCATGGTCCGCAGAGAGCTTCCAAAGCATCAGAGGGATCTCACTGATAAAAGGTATCAGTCAGGAGAAGAATTTCCAAGGCAATAGATATACCATGGAACACAGTGAAGACAGTCATCATCAAGTGGAGAAAATATGACTCAGCAGTGATATCACCAAGAACTGGACGTCCCTCCAAAATGGATGAAAAGACGAGAAGAAAACTGGTCTGGGAGGCTGCCAAGAGGCCTACAGCAACATGAAAGGAGCTGCAGGAATATCTGACAAGTACTGGCTGTGTGGTCCATGTGACAACAATCTCCTGTGTTCTTCATATGTCTGGGCTATGAGGTAGAGTGGCAAGATGGAAGCCTTTTCTTACGAAGAAAAACATCCAAACCGGCTACATTTTGCAAAAACACATCTGAAGTCTCCCAAAATCATGTGGGGAAATGTGTTCTGGTCTGGTGAAACCAAGGTTGAACTTTTGGCCATAATTCCAAAAGATATGTTTGGCGCAAAAACAACACTGCACATCACCAAAAGAACACCATACCCACCGTGAAGCATGGTGGTGGCAGCATTACGCTTTGGGGCTGTTTTTTCTTCAGCTGGAACTGGGGCCTTAGTCAAGGTAGAGGGAATTATGAACAGTTCCAAATACCGGTCAATATTGGCACAAAACCTTCAGGCTTCTGCTAGAAAGCTGAACATGAAGAGGAATCTCATCTTTCAGCATGACAACGACCCAAAACATCTATCCAATCCACAAAGGAATGGCTTCACCAGAAAGAAAGTTTTGGAATGGCCCAGCAAGAGCCCAGACCTGAATCCGATGGAAAATCTGTGGGGTGATCTGAAGAGGGCTGTGTACAGGAGATAACCTCACAATTTGGTAGATTTGTAGTGTTTTAGCAAGGTAGAGCGGGCAAATATTACCAAGTCACGATGTGCCATGCTGATAGACTCCTCCCCAAAAAGACTGAGTACTGGAATCACATCAAAAGGGACTTCAACAAAGGATTAGTGTAAGGGTGTGCACACTTATGCAACCAGATTATTTTAGTTTTTTTCTTTTTACTTCCTTCCACCTAAAAGATTTCAGTTTGTTGTACAGATTATAGGTTACATTTACATGGAAAAAGTTCTAAAATAATTTCTTTGTCTCACTTCTTTACATCACAGAAACCGGACATTTTAACAGGGGTGTGTACTTTATATCCACTTTAGTTGCACGGGAGGCTCTGACATCATTGTGAGTTTTGCATGTTTATTGTCACTTTTATGTGCTTTAGGCTGGCCACAGACAGGTCGTTTATCGGGCCGAATTGTCGGCCGATAAATGAAAAATCGGTCGTTGCTGCCACCAATGCTTACGAAAAACGGCTGTTTTTTGTAGATTTTCCAGCATGACTGATAAAAAGAAACGAGAACTGTGAAAATCGGCCGACGACATTGCCCCACTAACGGTGTGAATATTGGCCGATTATTCGTTCGGACGAAAATTCGGCCGATAAACGACCCGTCTATGACCTGCATAAGCCATTTTCATATCCATAGATGGATAGGAACAGTCACTTCTGATCGACCTCCTGATAAATTAATACTTCGCCTCCTCCTGTCTGCAAGAAAGGATCATTATCAGTCGGGATTCTGTCTTTTTTTTTTTTTTGACCGCCTGCCTTTGTCTAACCAACAGTTCTTTAGATTAACAGGCCAAGGGCAGAAGGATCTTTATGAACAGCCGGTATTTCAGAACATAAACTTTCCAACAGATAAGGGAAGTGGGGTGAAAAGATTCCTTTAAGCCAGCCGGCTCGGCAATGAGATAACATCAAACAGATCTTGATTTGTATTTAATCTTTTCAGAGGGTGTGCTAGGTACCTGCGCCTTACACTCCCACCCCCACCTTCCCTCGGTCCAACACCCCTGGCCCATGCTCAGATCCAGGGGTGGACTGACAACTCATGGGGCCCCCGGGCAATAGGGGATCATGGGGCCCTTGTGTCCTCGCCCACACTCAAACTACACCCAAAAAAGCCTATGAAAGGTACCAGGGGCATCTCATGGGGCCCCCTACTGACCCCGGGCCCTCGGGCAGTGCCCAAGTACCCGAATGGTCAGTCCGCCCCTGATCAGATCTCTACAAATCTTATTACAGAAGGCTTAGTACTGGCAAATGAATATTCCGATGGAAAATCAGAACTCATTACAGATATCTCGGTCTTCAGGTACCCTGACCTTCCGTGCCCCACATTCCGATGGACAAAAAGACTCTCTGTCAGCGAGGAGAACGATCGTATCTGCAAGGCACAGATAGCAGAGAACTGGCCTGCTATGCCATTCTATTCAGTCAGATTTAATGAATCAGCATTTTTTAGATTTTTTTCCCTGTACATGGAGGGCAGCGGTCTGCAGCATAATTCAAAAGAGAAGGTGGCTGTATGTATTTGAACTGCAGGGAGTCTTGAGGCTCCTCTCTGCTGTCCCCACAGCATCGGTCAGCCTGTTCTCTGTGAACGAACTCTAGATCTGTTGCTGGCTGCAGTGGCCCCCAGACAAGAGAAACTTCAACTGGCCCTAGTATGTCTTTGCAAGGGAGATAGGGACCTTCAATTGCTCCTTCTGGGCAGGGACTGATGTGCAAAATGTAAAGCACTGTCTAAACTCTCAGCACTAATTCAATCCTTGTAATAAACATTGCAAATATCACTCAAGAATTTGCCCACCAGAGGTTTTTTTTCTTTTAAACCAAAAAGGAGCAAAAAGTTCCACATGAGATGGCCATTCTGATCCCATGGATAAGCCCAGGTGACTGGATTCTAAAAGTGACAACAGGAGACCGGCCAGACAGACGAGGCCACGGCATCCAGCAAATGGACCAAACATTCCTTGCTGGGCTGTCACTCCTAGCAAAAAAAAGGCCAGAGGGCAAAGGAAAGAGTGTAATAGCACCCAAATCTGAACCCATTTTCCCATTTCATGAAGGAAAGGGACTCCGCTCTATTGTGTGATCGAGAGGACAGGCTGAGAACAGAGGTGACGTTCCCGGATTACCCCATAGAGAGGACGGGCCGAGAACAGAGGTGACATTCCCGGATTACCCCATAGAGAGGACGGGCCGAGAACAGAGGTGATGTTGCCGGATTACCCCATAGAGAGGACAGGCCGAGAACAGAGGTGATGTTGCCGGATTACCCCATAGAGAGGACAGGCCGAGAACAGAGGTGATGTTCCCGGATTACCCCATAGAGAGGACAGGCCGAGAACAGAGGTGATGTTCCCGGATTACCCCATAGAGAGGACAGGCCGAGAACAGAGGTGACATTCCCGGATTACCCCATAGAGAGGACGGGCCGAGAACAGAGGTGATGTTGCCGGATTACCCCATAGAGAGGACAGGCCGAGAACAGAGGTGATGTTGCCGGATTACCCCATAGAGAGGACAGGCCGAGAACAGAGGTGATGTTCCCGGATTACCCCATAGAGAGGACAGGCCGAGAACAGAGGTGATGTTCCCGGATTACCCCATAGAGAGGACAGGCCGAGAACAGAGGTGATGTTCCCAGATTACCCCATAGAGAGGACAGGCCGAGAACAGAGGTGATGTTGCCGGATTACACCATAGAGAAGACAGGCCAAGAACAGAGGTGACGTTCCCGGATTACCCCATAGAGAAGACGGGCCGAGAACAGAGGTGACGTTCCCGGATTACCCCATAGAGAGGACGGGCCGAGAACAGAGGTGACGTTCCCGGATTACCCCATAGAGAGGACGGGCCGAGAACAGAGGTGACGTTCCCGGATTACCCCATAGAGAGGACAGGCCGAGAACAGAGGTGATGTTCCCGGATTACCCCATAGAGAGGACAGGCCGAGAACAGAGGTGATGTTCCCGGATTACCCCATAGAGAGGACAGGCCGAGAACAGAGGTGACGTTCCCAGATTACCCCATAGAGAGGACAGGCCGAGAACAGAGGTGATGTTGCCGGATTACACCATAGAGAAGACAGGCCAAGAACAGAGGTGACGTTCCCGGATTACCCCATAGAGAAGACGGGCCGAGAACAGAGGTGACGTTCCCGGATTACCCCATAGAGAGGACGGGCCGAGAACAGAGGTGACGTTCCCGGATTACCCCATAGAGAGGACGGGCCGAGAACAGAGGTGACGTTCCCGGATTACCCCATAGAGAGGACGGGCCGAGAACAGAGGTGACGTTCCCGGATTACCCCATAGAGAAGACGGGCCGAGAACAGAGGTGACGTTCCCGGATTACCCCATAGAGAGGACGGGCCAAGAACAGAGGTGACGTTCCCGGATTACCCCATAGAGAAGACGGGCCGAGAACAGAGGTGACGGTACCGGATTACCTCATAGAGAGGACGGGCCGAGAACAGAGGTGACGTTCCCGGATTACACCATAGAGAGGACAGGATGAGAACAGAGGTGATGTTCCCGGATTACCCCATAGGGAAGACGGGCCGAGAACAGAGGTGACATTCCCGGATTACCCCATAGAGAGTACGGGCCGAGAACAGAGGTGATGTTCCCGGATTACCCCATAGAGAGGACGGGCCGAGAACAGGAGGTGACGTTCCCAGATTACCCCATAGAGAGGACGGGCCGAGAACAGGAGGTGACGTTCCCGGTTAACCCCATAGAGAGGACGGGCCGAGAACAGGAGGTGACGTTCCCGGATTACCCCATAGAGAAGACGGGCCGAGAACAGAGGTGAAGTTCCCGAATCACCCCATAGAGTGGACGGGACAAGAACAGAGGTGACGTTCCCAGATTACCTCATAGAGAGGACGGGCCGAGAACAGAGGTGAAGTTCCCGAATCACCCCATAGAGTGGACGGGACAAGAACAGAGGTGACGTTCCCGGATCACCTCATAGAAAAGGATGGGCAGAGTACAGAGGTGACTTTCCCAAAACACCCCATAGAGAGGACAGGCCGAGAACAGAGCTGACTTTCCCGAATCACCCCATAGAAAGGATTAAATAGCACCCAAATATGAATCAATATTCCCATTTCATGAAGGAAAGGGACTCTGCTCTATTGTGTGATCGAGAGGACAGGCCGAGAACAGAGGTGACGTTGCCAGATTACCCCATAGAGAGGACAGACCGAGAACAGAGGTGACGTTCCCAAATTACCCCATAGAAAGGATGTAATAGCACCCAAATCTGAATCCATTTTCCCATTTCATGAAGGAAAGGAACTCCGCTCTATTGTGTGATAAAGAGGACAGGCCGAGAACAGAGGTTGATGTTCCTGAAACACCTCATAGAGAAGATGGGCACAGTACAGAGGTGACTTTTCCAAAACACCCCATAGAGAGGACAGGCCAAAAATAGAGGTGACTTTCCAGAATCACCCCATAGAAAGGATTAAATAGCACCCAAATCTCAATCAATTTTCCCATTTCATGAAGGAAAGGGTCTCAGCTCCATTGTGTGATCAAGAGGACAGGCCAAGAACAGAGGTAAAGTTCCCGAATCACCCCATAGAGAGGACAGGTCGAGAACAGAGGTGACTTTCCTTAATGACCCCATAGAAAGAATGTAATAGCACCCAAATCTGAACTAATTTTCCCATTTCATGAAGGAAAGGTTCTCCGTTCTCATGTGTGATCGAAAGGATGGTCCGAGAACAGAGGTCATGTTCCCGAATTACCCCATAGAGAGGACAGGCTTAGAACAGAGGTGATGTTCCTGAATTACCCCATAGACAGGATGGGCCGAGAACAGAGATGACTTTCCCGAATCACCCCCATAGAGGCGAATATGCCGAGAACAGAGATGACTTTCCCTAATCACCCCAATGAGGCTATGTGCCGAGAACAAAGGTGACTTTCTTGAATCACCCCATAGAGGGGATGTGCCAAGAACAGAGGTTACTTTCCCAAATCACCCCACAGAGGCGATGTGCCAAGAACAGAGGTGACTTTCCCAAATCACCCCATAGAGAGGACAGGCCGAGAACAGAGGTGACATTCCCGAATTACCCCATAGAGAGGACAGGCCGAGAACTGAGGTGACTTTCCCGAATCACCCCATAGAGGCGATGTGCCAAGAACAGAGGTGACTTTGCCGAATCACCCCATAGAGAGGACAGGCCGAGAACAGAGGAAACTTTCCCAAATCACCCCATAGAGAGGACAGGCTGAGAACAGAGGTGACTTTCCTGAATCACCCCATAGAGGCGATATGCCGAGAACAGAGGAAACTTTCCCAAATTTCCCCATAGAGAGGACAGGCCGAGAACAGAGGTGACTTTCCCGAATCAACCAATAGAGAGGACGGGCTGGGTATAGATATATTTCCCGAATGACTCAATAGAGAGGACGGGCTGAGTATAGACATATTTCCCAAATTACCCCATAGAGAGGACGGGCCAAGTACAGATGTATTTCCCGAATGACCCCATAGAGGGAACGGGGTAAGAATAGACATATTTCCCGAAGGACACGATAAAGAGAACAGGCCGAGTAGAGATGTATTTCTCGAATGACTCAATAGAGAGGATGGGCTGAGCACAGATGTATTTCTCGAATTACTCCATAGAGAGGACAGGCAGAGTACAGATGTATTTCCTGACTGACTCAATAGAGAAGATGGGCCAGGTACAGGCATATTTCACGAATTAGCTGATAGAAAGGATGGAACGAGTATAGACATATTTTTTTAAATTACCCCATAGAGAGGACGGGTCCGGTACAGATGAATTTTTCAAATGACCCAATAGAAAGGATAGGCCGAAAACAGGCATATTTCCTGAATGACCTCATAGAAAGGACGGGACGAGTACATAGGTGATTTTCCCGATTGACCCAGTAGAGAGGATGACCACCAAGTACAGACGTATTTCCTGAATGACCCGATAGAGAGGACGGGCCGGGTACAGATGTATTTCCCGAATCACCATTAGAGAGGCCAGATTGAGTACAGACATCTTTCCCGAATGACCCAATAGGGAGGACAGGCAGAGTACAGAAGTGATTTTCCCGATTGACCCAGTAGAGAGGACGACCAAGTACAGACGTATTTCCCGAATGACCCGATAGAGAAGACGGGCAGAATACAGAGGTGATTTTCCCGATTGACTCAGTAGAGAGGACGACCAAGTACAGACGTATTTCCCGAATGACCCGATAGAGAGGACGGGCCGGGTACAGATGTATTTCCCGAATCACCATTAGAGAGGCCAGATTGAGTACAGACATCTTTCCCGAATGACCCAATAGAGAGGACAGGCAGAGTACAGAGGTGATTTTCCCGATTGACCCAGTAGAGAGGACGACCACCAAGTACAGACGTATTTCCCGAATAACCCGATAGAGAGGACGGGCCGGGTACAGATGTATTTTCTGAATCACCATTAGAGAGGCCAGATTGAGTACAGACATCTTTCCCGAATTACCCAATAGAGAGGACAGGCAGAATACAGAGGTGATTTTCCTGACTGACCCAGTAGAGAGGACGACCAAGTACAGACGTATTTCCCGAATGACCCGATAGACAGGACAGGCAGAGTACAGAGGTGATTTTCCCGACTGACCCAGTAGAGAGGACGACCAAGTACAGATGTATTTCCCGAATGACCCGATAGAGAAGACGGGCAGAATACAGATATACTTCGCGAATGACCCAATAGAAAAAAACGGGCCGAGTACATATGTGACTTTCCCGAATAACCCAACAGAGAGGACGAACACAGACGTATTTCCCGAATTACCCCATACAGAGGACAGACCAAGAACTGTTGTGAATTTCCCTCCCAATGATCAGATAGAAAAGGTGGACCGAGAACAGACATGACTTTCCCAAACAACCCTGGTGGTCACCATCAGGTTGGCTGCACAGACTCCTGTGTGAGAGCTGCAGAGAGTTCAAGTTCACTGTGAACACGCAGGGTCTTTTTCTTCCAGCGGCATCTGGAGACGGTCCCTTGAAGCCGAAATGGAAGCAGAAGAGTGTCAGTCCGTGTAATAGGACCATCTGTCGGGGCAGCCATGGAAAAGGGAGGCTGGGATATTTTAGAAAGTGTTATTACTGCCGCATCCCGCAGGACCCCCTGCTGTAACACAAATAGCGCTCTCCTGGTTAAACAATTCAGGGTCACTTTAAAGGGCGCCATACGCTTAGCGAGACCGATGCAGAATACCAACGATTCCCACACAGTTTGCTCATAGTGTGTCCAAGACGTGGTCCATCCAGAACTGACATTTCAGTGTTCAGATGCTGGAAAGTGAAAGACGACCTTTGTCCTCATTTTATTTTTCATACTCTCATTTAACAGATTTTTTGAATAAATACCATTTGACAGCTTCCTTTCATATATAGCCTAGAGAGAGAATGGCATAATCGGTACTGCCTGCAGGCTCCTGGGATATGAACGTCATACAGATCAGAAGTTTTCAGGTAGTTCCATGAGTGAAGGGGCACAGGCGCAGGATTGGCAGCACATGCGCAGGACTGGTGGCACCTGTGCACTTAGCGCTTTAGCCAAGGAGTTCTATTGTTTCCCCCCCGCCTTTGTATCCATTGTATATTGTATATATATGATTCTGCGGGTCGAGAGCTGAATGCGCAGGTGCTGCCTATCCTATAGATTGGCTGTCAATCCTGTGCCAGTGCACTCAGCACTGTAGTTGGGGAATTATAGGATTTACACATTACCATTGTAATGTGCAATCCCGCACCTGAGCGCTCAGTACTCTGTATTGTTCACACACCGCCATTGTATCATAATATATATGATTCCAGAAGGTACAAAGCTGAACACGCAGGCGCTGCCAATCCTGTGCATTTGCTGCCAATCCTGTGCATGTGCTGCCAATCCCGTCCATGTGCTGCCAATCCCGTGCCTGTGCTGCCAATTCTCTCCATGTGCTGCCAATTCTCTCCATGTGCTGCCAATCCCTTGCCTGTGCTGCCAATTCTCTCCATGTGCTGCCAATTCTCTCCATGTGCTGACAATCCCGTGCGTGTGCTGCCAATCCCGTCCATGTGCTGCCAATTCTCTCCATGTGCTGCCAATCCCTTGCCTGTGCTGCCAATTCTCTCCATGTGCTGCCGATTCTCTCCATGTGCTGCCGATTCTCTCCATGTGCTGCCAATCCTGTGCGTGTGCTGACAATCCTGTGCGTGTGCTGACAATCCCGTCCATGTGCTGCCAATCCCGTCCATGTGCTGCCAATCCCGTCCATGTGCTGCCAATCCCTTGCCTGTGCTGCCAATTCTCTCCATGTGCTGCCGATTCTCTCCATGTCCTGCCAATCCTGTGCATGTGCTGCCAATCCCCTGCCTGTGCTGCCAATCCCCTGCCTGTGCTGCCAATTCTCTCCATGTGCTGCCAATTCTTTCCATGTGCTGCCAATCCTGTGCATGTGCTGTCAATCCCATGCCTGTGCTGGCAATCCCGTCCGTGTGCTGGCAATCCTGTCCATGTGCTGGCAATTCCGTCCATGTACTAGCAATCCCATCCATGTGCTGGCAATCCAGTGACTGTGCTGGCAATCCCGTCCATATGCTGGCAATCCAGTGCCTGTGCTGGCAATCCAGTGACTGTGCTGGCAATCCAGTGACTGTGCTGGCAATCCAGTGACTGTGCTGGCAATCCAGTGACTGTGCTGGTAATTCTCTCCATGTGCTGTCAATCCCATGAACGTGCTGCCAATCCTGTCCATGTGCTGCCAATCCCGGCAGGTGCTGCCAATCTGACGCCTTGGTACTCAGGACTCTCAGGGTTGCCTGAAGACTTCTAGGTAAATGACATTAATCTCCCAGGAGATTGATGGCAGTACCAATGACATCAATCTTGCCTAGGAACGGAATATGGAAGTAGAAGGAATCGTATCTACACGTATTGCTCCCTTTTAGATTATAAGCTCTAACAAGCAGGAACCTCTGATTGAATTGTATTGAAACTGTAATGTCTGCCCTCATGTTGTAAAGCACCGTGCAAACTGTTGGTGCTATATAAATCCTGTATAATAATAATAATACACAATAGTCACGTGTAAACATTACGATTCTCTGGCTAGAGCGCTGAGTGTGCAGGCGCGGGGGCCTTCCAGAACATCTCCAGGGAGTAAAGGGACTGATAATCCTCTGCCTTACTGCAAATGGCCACCAGGGTTTATGAAAGTTATCCATGTAAACAACAGCCTTCATCTACCAGCACATACAGGATCTATTTTTACAACATTTGTAATGCTGCCTTTTAGTTTTCACGATCGGGGTGAAGCTTCTCTTTTAAACACCTGAACAGTCTCTATTGCTGCAATCTCTGTGCTACGTTCCCTGCTATTAACATTAGGAGACATTTCCACCATCCCTAGATTGTAAGCTCCCAGGATCAGGGCCCTCCTATCCCTCTTGTATTGAACTGCATTGTTGCTGTATTGTCTCCCTTTATATTGTAAAGCGCTGAGCAAACTGTTGGCGCCATAAATCCTGTATAATAATATATAAATCCTGTATAATAATAATAATAATAATATAAATCCTGTATAATAATAATAATATATAAATCCTGTATAATAATAATAATATAAATCCTGTATAATAATAATATATAAATCCTGTATAATAATAATATATAAATCCTGTATAATAATAATAATAATAATAATATATAAATCCTGTATAATAATAATAATATATAAATCCTGTATAATAATAATAATATATAAATCCTGTATAATAATAATATATAAATCCTGTATAATAATAATAATATATAAATCCTGTATAATAATAATATATAAATCCTGTATAATAATAATAATATATAAATCCTGTATAATAATAATATATAAATCCTGTATAATAATAATAATAATATATAAATCCTGTATAATAATAATAATATATAAATCCTGTATAATAATAATATATAAATCCTGTATAATAATAATACGTATAAAATTCAAAATACTAACCACAGCTTACAAAGCCATCTACAACACTGCCCCTAGCTACATCACCGACCTCATGCACAGATATCGGCCAAATCCCCACTCCTCTCCTCCCATGATATCTTCCTCTCTAGCTCCCTCGTCACCTCCTCCCATGCTCACCTCCAGGACTTCTCCAGAGCCTCTCCCATCCTCTGGAACTCCCTACCACAGCATGTCCGGTCAGCCCCCACCCTGTCTGCCTTTAGGCGATCTTTGAAAACTCACTTCTTCAGGGAAGCCTACCCCACCTCCACCTAAGAACTGTACTTGAATCACCTCCGCCAGACCATCCCCCGCAGCTATCATCTTTTGTATCACCTCCCCCTTCCTTTAGATTGTAAGCTCCACGAGCTGGGCCCTCCTATTCCTTCTGTACTGAAATGTATTGTAATTGTACTGTCTCCCGTTATATTGTAAAGAGCTGCGCAAACTGTTGGCGCTATATAAATCCTGTATAATAATAATATAATAATAATAGTCCCTGAATGTGTTTTATAGTATTGGGAGGAGCTGGGACACACAAAGGTGGGAAGTAGGCATTCAAAACTCCCAGGATCAGGGCCCTCCTATCCCTCTTGTATTGAACTGTATGGTTGCTGTAATGTCTCCCGTTATATTGTAAAGCGCTGAGCAAACTGTTGGCTCAATATAAATCCTGTATAATAATAATAATATATAAATCCTGTATAATAATAATATATAAATCCTATATAATAATAATATTTAAATCCTGTATAATAATAATAATATATAAATCCTGTATAATAATAATAATATATAAATCCTGTATAATAATAATATAAATAATATATAAATCCTGTATAATAATAATAATATATAAATCCTGTATAATAATAATAATATATAAATCCTGTATATTAATAATATATAAATCCTGTATAATAATAATATATAAATCCTGTATAATAATAATAATAATATTTAAATCCTGTATAATAATAATAATAATAATAATATATAAATCCTGTATAATAATAATATATAAATCCTGTATAATAATAATAATAATATATAAATCCTGTATAATAATAATATATAAATCCTGTATAATAATATATAAATCCTGTATAATAATAATATATAAATCCTGTATAATAATAATAATATATAAATCCTGTATAATAAAAATAATAATAATAATAATAATAATAGGAGGAGCTGGGACACACAAAGGCGGGAAGTAGGCCTTCAAAACTCCCAGGAGTTTGGAAACAAAGTTGGGAGAACTCGGAAGTTGGAGGATCTAAGCTCTATAGGAATCTATAGTCAGTCTGCCAGGCCCCACCCATAACAAAAATATCACTTTCAGGTGGACTGATCCTTTAAGCATGAACAAGAACAGGCAAGAGCCATAAATGCCATTACTGCATGAAGATAGAGCAGTGCTTTTCTTCCTACAGCCTTTATGGGTTTGGTGATGGGAGTTGGGTTCCTGTTGGATAAAGTTTATTTAAAAAATCAGTTATAAAAAGTTTTCTTTTCCCCTTGAAATGAATGAAAAGGCTCCTTGTTGTTCTAATAAACTTGCATTCACAATTTCCCTCCTCTGCATGCAGGCGGATTACAACACAAAGGGTCGGCGGTGGAGGAGGGCGATGGTGGGGTTGGGTGGAGGAGGACAACAATGAGGTTGGGTGGAGGGGGTGTGTGACAATACTTCTCCATGGCAACCGCAATCTATTGCTATACAGGGACCTGACAGCAATCAAATCAGTGCTTCATTACTGAGGTTGCGTCTTTTCTCAGTAATAATAATAGACCTCTGTACAGAGGATTGTGAGAGCATCCCAGCTGTGCAGAGAGAAAATCAATGGCTATATGAATTACAAAGATTACTGAAAACTTTACTGCACAGCCTTACCTGCTTGTGACCTGGAGATACTGAGATAAGGCTACTGCAATGCAGTGAGAGCTAAGTGATTGCTCAGTAGAAGAATAAGCCCTCAAGGTACTCAAATCATCATTTCCAGAGTTGTAATGGAAACAATGCACCGACAATTTAGGTTCCTCAGAAAAATGATGGAACGTCCAGCACACTAACTTTAAGAACATTGCAGGGGACGCCGTATCTCATACAACAAGCCGGCTGACTTCAAGAGCAGAAAATGGCAAGTTCTGCAGCAAAGATATAGGTAATATCAGTAAACCAGGAGATGACATGGATTTGGCCATACATGTCCACCTCATAAACGTTGTTGACTTGCTGCAACCTTCTCTTAGCTTGACAGTGGAGGAATGCGTTCCGCTGAAATATGTACTGCCGTTCTCCATAAGGCCTAGCCGAGAACCCTTCTGTTCTCCTCTTTGACTTGGCTACATAACAGAATGCATATAAGGACAGCGGGTGTCAATGAGAGAGCTCTTCAACCATCTGTTTGGTAAGCATTAGGGGTACCAATATTTGCACCCTCATCGAGGCAAAAGTAGACCAATAAACTAGTCGATGTGGGCACTCTAAATAGCAGCCATTCACAACCAGGGTTTAGTGGAATCCTAGGTTTTCTCCAGAGGTTGCTAGGGGTTCCTAGAGCTATGGCTAATTGACCTCACATCTGATGGTACCTATATAGTTACAGGGCCACCACCCATGTACAGGACATTCTTCCAACTAACCACTATTGTACAGGACATTCTTCCCACTGATCTCCAATGTAAGGGACATTCTTCCCACTGATCTCCAATGTAAGGGACATTCTTCCCACTGATCTCCAATGTAAGGGACATTCTTCCCACTGATCTCCAATGTAAGGGACATTCTTCCCACTGATCTCCAATGTAAGGGACATTCTTCCCACTAAGTCCAATGTAAGGGACATTCTTTCCACTGAGTCCAATGTAAGGGACATTCTTCCCATTAAGTCCAATGTAAGGGACATTCTTTCCACTGAGTCCAATGTAAGGGACATTCTTCCCATTGAGTCCAATGTAAGGGACATTCTTCCCACTGAGTCCAATGTAAGGAACATTCTTCCCGCTGACCTTCAATGTAAGGGACATTCTTCCCACTGACCTCCAATGTAAGGGACATTCTTCCCACTGACCTCCAATGTAAGGGACATTCTTCCCACTGACCTCCAATGTAAGGGACATTCTTTCCACTGACCTCTAATGTAAGGGACATTTTTCCACTGACCTCCAGCATAAGGGACATTCTTCCCACGGACCCCCAATGTAAGGGACAATCTTCCCACTGACCACCAATGTAAGGAGCATTCTTCCCACTGACCTCCAGCATAAGGGACATTCTTCCCACAGACCTCCAATGTAAGGAGCATTCTTCTCACTTACCACTAATGTAAGGGGCATTCTTCCCACTGACCTCCTGCATAAGGGACATTCTTCCCACTAACCACCAATGTAAGGGACATTCTTCCCAAGGACCCCCAATGTAAGGAAAATTCTTCCCACAGACCTCCAATGTAAGGGACATTCTTCTCACTTACCACTAATGTAAGGGGCATTCTTCCCACTGACCTCCAATGTAGGGGACATTCTTCCCACTGACCACCAATGTAAGGGACATTCTTCCCATGGACCACCAATGTAAGGGGCATTCTTCCCATTGACCTCCAATGTAAGGAGCATTCTTCCCACTGACCTCCAATGTAAGGGACATTCTTCCCATGGACCACCAATGTAAGGAGCATTCTTCCCACTGACCTCCAGCATAAGGGACATTCTTCCCACAGACCTCCAATGTAAGGAGCATTCTTCCCACTGACCTCCAATGTAAGGGACATTCTTCCCACTGACCTCCAGCATAAGGGACATTCTTCCCGTTTACCACCAATGTAGCAGCATTCTTCCCACTGACCTCCAATGTAAGGGACATTCTTCCCACTGACCCCCAATGTAAGGAGCATTCTTCCCACTGACCACCAATGTAAGGGACATTCTTCCCACTGACCACCAATGTAAGGGACATTCTTCCCACTGACCCCCAATGTAAGGAGCATTCTTCCCACTGACCCCCAATGTAAGGAGCATTCTTCCCGCTGACCACCAATGTAAGGGACATTCTTCCCACTGACCACCAATGTAAGGGACATTCTTCCCACTGACCCCCAATGTAAGGAGCATTCTTCCCACCGATCACCAATGT
Organism: Staurois parvus; assembly: GCF_062004578.1. NCBI lineage: Eukaryota > Metazoa > Chordata > Amphibia > Anura > Ranidae > Staurois > Staurois parvus. Next base: position 327,591 of record NW_028319552.1, read on the forward strand.
AAGGGACATTCTTCCCACTGACCTCCAGCATAAGGGACATTCTTCCCACTGACCACCAATGTAAGGGACATTCTTCTCACTGATCACCAATGTAAGGGACATTCTTCCCACTGACCCCCAATTAACTGGTTTTAGCCGGGGTTCTCTGAGACCTGAAAGTTATTTCAAGGGTTCCCCTGGAGAAAAAAGACTGAGGAAGGCTACTATAAGAAAAACGAAAGTAAGCTCTTGGCATGGTTATCTCAATTTAATTGAACTTTCTAAACCTCACCTTACACTGAAGAACCCTACCCTGACACTTATCCCTTACCCTAACACCTGAAGTGCACGTGTGCTTGTACGTAGTGGAGTAACAGATTCATTTTACTTACAGTACATATTACTGGCTCCCTCTCCACATGGCTCAGGGGCCTATAAAGATATTGTGTATTCCTGGGTATGGAGGACCACGCAACACCCCCATAGCATCCCCGCCATGCAGTGCTCAGTGTCTGAGCAGCCAATCACTAAAGATCGGAGGGCGCATGCACAGCCTGAGTAAGCTTCCAATAGTTCATGGCAAGAAGACGCCAATGCATGAGATTTGGAGAGATCGACGTGTGACCTACCCATCCAGGCCAAGTGTGATTTCTGCTGATAGTTCTTCACGACACCATCACATACAATACACGCGGGCATTTCCTGATACTGTTTCAAACGTGCAATGTTTTCATAGTTGTTGTGTTTATGGAACGATCATTTGTACAGATCTTCCACATGGAAGCCTAGCTACCCTTAGACTATACAATCTTCCTTTGTTTGCTGCTGGAGTCCTGCACCCAACTGAGGCTTGGGATTGCTGACTTGAGCGAAATGGATATTAGTAGGCAGCTTGGAAGAGATTAAATAGTTAACCAACCAATTTCATTTTTCTGAAGAGCTCAGGATTCTGGTAGCCTGACGTTCCTACAACGGGTGCTTGGAAACCGGCCTCCCTGGAGTCCCAATCCTCCACCCCAACCCCCTACCATAATGACCACCCAGGTGTCTACAATGTACTGAGTACACAGTGCCTGCCTGTGCACATGCATTGCGCGCCTCCCTGCACACCAGCCCCGGGATTCTGCACAATTCGCCAACAGGTCCTTTAATAGGGAGCTGCAGGCTTTGTAATGTTGTCGACTACATGCCTGGAAGTAATAATTTCACGGGAATACCTAGGAGGACCTGTCATCAGATATACAGTAAATGGCCATGCTGAGTGCATACATGCTCAATAATGTGTTATTGTTACAAATTCAAGTATTTACTACCAATTATAAGGGTTTATTTACTAAATCTGGTTCATCTCGTTCACCTGTGCATGGTAGCCAATCAGCTTCTAACCTCAGCTTGTTCAATTAAGCTGCAAAAAATCCTGGAAGCTGATTGGTTTCCATGCAGAAGTGCACGGGATTCTGAGTGAGCCAACTTTAGTAAATAAACCCCATAGTGTCAATGTCTAAATTGGGGGTCTACAAACTTTCTAGCTAAAGGGCCGGTTTACTGTCCTTCAGACTTTAGGAGGGCCAAACTGTGGCCAGCGAAAGTAAAAAGTGTCTTGGTGCCAGTGGGAGTAAATAGTGCCCCATCTTTGGTATTAGGTGGAGAAATAGTGCCACAATGTTGGTGTCAGTGGGAAGAATAGTGCCCCATCTATGCTTTCAAGGGGAGCTATTGTGCCCCACCATTGGTATCAGTGGAATAGTGCCGCATAATTGGTGTCAGTGGAAGGAATAGTGCTGCATCATTGGTGTCAGTGGAATAGTGCCCCATCATTGGTGTCAGTGGAAGGAATAGTTCCCCATCATTAGTGTCAGTGGGAGGCATAGTGCCCCATCATTGGTATCAGTGGGAAGCATAGTGCCCCATCATTGGTGTCAGTGGAAGGAATAGTTCCCCATCATTGGTGTCAGTGGGAGGAATAGTGCCCCATCATTGGTGTCAGTGGAAGGAATAGTTCCCCATCATTTGTGTTAGTGGGAGGCATAGTGCCCCATCATTGGTGTCAGTGGGAGGAATAGTGCCCCATCATTGGTGTCAGAGGGAGGAATAGTGCCCCATCATTGGTGTCAGTGGGAGGAATAGTGCCCCATCATTGGTATCAGTGGGAGGAATAGTGCCCCATCATTGGTGTCAGAGGGAGGAATAGTGCCCCATCATTGGTGTCAGTGGGAGGAATAGTGCCCCATCATTGGTGTCAGTGGGAGGAATAGTGCCCCATCATTGGTGTCAGTGGGAGGAATAGTGCCCCATCAATGGTGTCAGTGGGAGGAATAGTGCCCCATCATTGGTATCAGTGGGAGGAATAGTGTCCCATCATTGGTGTCAGTGGGAGGAATAGTGTCCCATCATTGGTATCAGTGGGAGGAATAGTGCCCCATCGTTGGTGTCAGTGGGAGGAATAGTGCCCCATCATTGGTGTCAGTGGGAGGAATAGTGCCCCATCATTGGTATCAGTGGGAGGAATAGTGCCCCATCATTGGTATCAGAGGGAGGAATAGTGCCCTATCATTGGTGTCAGTGGGAAGCATAGTGTCCCATCATTGGTATCAGTGGGAGGAATAGTGCCCCATCATTGGTATCAGTGGGAGGAATAGTGCCCCATCATTGGTGTCAGTGGAGGGAATAGTGCCCCATCATTGGTGTCAGTGAGAGGAATAATGTATGGCAGCCTATGTGTGTACATACAGTATATAAGAATGTGGTAGGTGGAATCCAGCATTGTAAAGCTTCTGCCTGGTTTGCATCCAAGAGCATCCGTCATTGTCTGACCAATGTATAAATAAAATCCAACCCCTCCAAATGAGTTCTGAACAGCTATAAATCAGTTTTGGTTGGAAATACTTGTCCTACAAATTTACAAGCAGTGAAACACTAGGCTTTGTTAATGTTAGTTAAGAGCAAAATCTCTTTTTTTTCCTTTTTTGGCTCCTTTCACACGGGGCGGACCCGTCAGCGGACCCGCTTGCTCAGCAGGGTTCTCTCTCCTCTGAGCAAGCGGATGATAGGTCCATGTCTGCTCCGCTGCTGCAGAGCGGACACAGGCACAGTCTGCTGTCCTCTATGAGCAGTTGGATGGAAACGGACCGCCTGTCCGTTTCTATCCAAGTGCCATCCCATCCGATCCATGAGAGGGATGGATCTCCATCCGTCTCTTTTTGGCGGATTGGATTGGATGTTGGCAGGTGTAAACAGACATTTGTCGGTTTATACCTGCTGCTCCATAGAGGAGAATATAGGTTCTGATTGGTTCTGCATGAAAAACGGGCAGGCGGAGCCGATCGGAACATCCGTGGGAAAGGGGCCTTATGATAGAGTTATTCCCTGTACACACGATGAGAATGTCGGACAAACGATCGGCCGTTTTTTTTCGCCTGCTAGTCTCACATCGAAAGGGAAAAGGTTACTAAAGATAGGAAAATTCTCCTATGAAAGAAAAGAAATTCGAAAGGGATGTCATGTATTGTGTTGTATTTGTATTGTATTCTCAGACGACTACTGTACTGATTAAACGAAAATCGTGCAATCTGGTGTCGTACGAGAAAAATTTTTGTGCTTGTCCCTTCGGATATTGTTGTACGAATTGTCGTGATCGGCTCTCGAAATCTGTGTACTGACGATCCGATTATCGGGCGATCGGTCCTCGTATGAAAATTTTCGTATAGTGTGTACGAGGCATAAGGGAGGGTTATGACCCCTGTAAGCCTTTTTTGCCATCTGTGTCTCGTTGGGGAGATTTCCCTTTCCATCCTGTCCCATACCCAAAACAGGAAGTGAGAGGAAATCTCTTTAAAGTGAGGGTAGTCACTAGAACTAGTGTCCCCAATGGATATTTTCCTTCTGTTTCTGCTCTGGTGACAACCTAAACATTTGCCTGCAATGTAGACATTGGGGGTTATTTACTAAAACTGGAGAATGCAAAATCTGGTGCAGCTCTGCATAGAAACCAATCAGCTTCCAGGTTTTATTGTCAAAGCGAAATTGAACAAGCTGAAGTTAGAAGCTGATTGGCTACCATGGGAAGTCCATTCACTGATCTCCCCTTCCTGGGTTCCCCAGCCAATGCGGCCGTGAAAGAAGTTAATAGAACATGATCTGCACTCCATCAGCTTCACTGGAGGACGGGTGAGATAGCAGGGGTATAAAAGACCCCTGACGTCTCATTAAAGGGAGCTTGTCACACAATAGGATCACATAGGGGGGCTTTCCATCCCCTATCACATGAAAAGTAAAGATTAGCCAAAAAAAAAAAAATATACTAAAAAAATCATACCCAAGTCCTTAAACTCCTTCAAAAACCTTGGAGCACATGTCCCCCCCCCCCCCCCGCATCAGGGTGCACCTGCACACAAAACTTTGTGCAACATGTGCATGCCGCAGTGACAGCAAAAACTCTGCCGACCTGATGATGCTTTTACAGGGGTACAGAAGGTTGTTGCTGTTTCACACACACAGTTTAAGGCTCAATAGGTTGGCTGCAAAGTCGTACAATTAGTTTCTTTAGAAGAAAGTCACAGTGTGAGTAGAAAAGCCTGTCCCCTGCCAGCATTCAGCAGAGGAGGACTCTTGCTCTCTGTGTGAAGCCGTGGTCTCTCGGCAGAGGTCGGACATGGGGGGGGGGGGGTCGGAGCTGAGTAGAAAAGCTTGTCCCCTGCCAGCATTCAGCAGAGGAGGACTCTTGCTCTCTGTGTGAAGCCGTGGTCTCTCGGCAGAGGTCGGACATGGGGGGGGGGGGGTCGGAGCTGAGTAGAAAAGCTTGTCCCCTGCCAGCATTCAGCAGAGGAGGACTCTTGCTCTCTGTGTGAAGACGTGGTCTCTCTGCAGAGGTCGGACATGGGGGGGGGGGTCGGAGCTGAGTAGAAAAGCTTGTCCCCTGCCAGCATTCAGCAGAGGAGGACTCTTGCTCTCTGTGTGAAGCCGTGGTCTCTCTGCAGAGGTCGGACATGGGGGGGGGGGGGGTCGGAGCTGAGTAGAAAAGCCTGTCCCCTGCCAGCATTCAGCAAAGGTGGACTCTTGCTCTCTGTGTGAAGCAGTGGTCTCTCCGCAGAGGTTGGACAGGGGGGTCGGAGCGGAGTAGAAAAGCCTGTCCCCTGGCAGCATTCAGCAGAGGAGGACTCTTGCTCTCTGTGTGAAGCAGTGGTCTCTCCGCAGAGGCTGGACATGTGGATTGGAGCCGAGCAGAAAAGCCTGTCCACTGTCAGCATTCAGCAAAGGTGGACTCTTACTCTCTGTGTGAAGCAGTGGTCTCTCCGCAGAGGTCAGATCCTGGTCAGTGCAGCTGGGTATGCAGCATATTGGGGACTCTCTGTATCTGACCTGTTTAACCTTAGAGAAGGGTAGGCATCGTGGGTCTAACAGATCGCCAATAAAGGAGCTACAGCGGCAGGAGTCCTCTAGTCCACGTCCTTATGTGATGCCGTCATTTTATCTCAGCGGATGTGTCACACGGCCATCCTGACCTGGGGACAACCCAGGAGGGACAGAATTGCGAAAAGATCCTTTATCTGGGTCTAGGGAGTTGTCCTCTTGTAAGCTGGGCCACTAGCGAGGGAGGTTCAGCAGCATTCTGGCCAGCACAAAAGAGATTGCTTCTTCGGAGCACAGTGACTACTTTTACAAGGTAATATCTGGGTTTGCCAAGGCATTCGGTGCACACAGAGTGGATTTATATCCTGTTTAAAGAATAGATTTAAATACAGTTGTTGTGCCTAGAGCTCAGCTTTAAGTTTTTAGTTTCAACGGCTAATTCCCTGCTTTTTATTACTGCAGTTCCCACTGGATCAATCTGCATGGAGTTTGTATGCTGACCCCGATTGTATGTGGGTTTGATCTGGAAGGTTCTAGCCTCCATTTAAAATCTAGCTAGCAAGTTGATCAGCTTTCATCCAGCATGGTCCTGGTGGGTATAAGTGCAGGAGGGTCTTCAAGTGACAATGACCCATGAGCTCTGCAATGGGTAATATGGAATAAAATGAACCAATCAGGGCACTGGAATCTCCGGTCATGCTGCACATCGGCTCATTCCTGCTCCGTCATGGCATAGTGACAACGGGGAGAGGCTGAAAGCTTTACATTCCTCAATGGGCACATGACTGTTTGAGGCATGGGGATGTGTTTTCTATATACAGCATGTTAATGGTTTCTATATATTCATTACATAGGCAGGCTTTGCTTCCTGCTCTGCAGCACTCCACGGTGCCTGTGTATTTCTATGGGGTCTATTTATAAAGCAGTGAATCAGACTTTGCTGAAACTACAAATCCCATCATGCCCCTGCCTCTGGGAGCCATGCCTGTGGTTGTCAGAGTCTTACCATACTTCCTGGGATTTGTAGTTCCACAACAGCCAAGGTTATCTAACCCTGGTATAGGACCAGCTGGCAGGTAATGCTGTGACTTGTAGTTCCACAATAGCTGAGGAAGTCTACCGCTAGGATAGAGCCGGCTGGCAGGTCACGCTGTGACTTGTACTTCCTCGATGGCCAAGGCTGCCTACTGCTTGTATAGGGCTAGCTGGTAGGTCACGCTGTGACTTATAGTTCATAATAGCTGAGGTTGCTTACCCCTAGTATAGGGCTAGCTGGCAGCTCTTGTTGTGACTTGTAGTTCCTCAATGGCCAAGGCTGCCTATCGCTAGTATTGGGCTAGCCGGCAGGTCACATTGTGACTTGTAGTTCCTCAATGGCCAAGAATGTCTACCCCTAGTATAGGGCTAGCAGGCAGGTCACGCTGTGACTTGTAGTTCCTCAATGGCCAAGGCTGCCTACCGCTAGTATAGGGCTAGCCGGCAGGTCACGCTGTGACTTGTAGTTCCTCAATGGCCAAGGCTGCCTACCCCTAGTATAGGGCTAGCCGGCAGGTCACGCTGTGACTTGTAGTTCCTCAATGGCCAAGGCTGCCTACCGCTAGTATAGGGCTAGCCGGCAGGTCACGCTGTGACTTGTAGTTCCTCATTGGCCAAGGCTGCCTACCGCTAGTATAGGGCTAGCCGGCAGGTCACGCTGTGACTTGTAGTTCCTCAATGGCCAAGGCTGCCTACCGCTAGTATAGGGCTAGCTGGCAGGTCACGCTGTGACTTGTAGTTCCTCAGTGGCCAAGGCTGCCTACCGCTAGTATAGGGCTAGCTAGCAGGTCACGCTGTGACTTGTAGTTCCTCAATGGCCAAGGCTGCCTACCGCTAGTATAGGGCTAGCTGGCAGGTCACGCTGTGACTTGTAGTTCCATGGCAGTGGGCCAGACTAGCACTGCGTGTCACCTGTCTCCCTCTACATCTGCAGCAGCTGTTGTTTTTCTGCTGCAGCACCAGAATAAGCGATCTGTGCGCCCCGAGGGGGGACATCAAATTCCACCGGTGACGCTGGACCACGGCAAGTCACAGCAGATCGCTCAGTTGTCTATCAAACCAATACACAACACAGGTGTGAGAAGAGGACCGGAGGGAGGAGGAAGGGGAATGAAATGTCCCAAACAACAGGGAATAGAATTCAAAAGATAACATGTGATAGTAGCTTTACCAAAACAATGGCAGACTTGGTTCACACTTGTGCGGGTGCCGGAGCGCGCACACGTTCCCGCGCGTTCCCGTACCTTGTGTGTGGGGCAGCCTATTCATTTCAATGGGTGAGAAATGCGGAAAAGAAGTCACTCATTTCCAAAATCAAGCTGTACAAAAATGCATGGTGCTGAGGAATCATATTGAAAAGTATACGGCTACGGATGGAAGGAAAAGGAGCACCCCACCGGCAAGTGAGAAGAGGGGAGCACGAGTCCGAGCCATTCCAGTGTCAGCCAATACAAATGAAGGGATGGAAGGAAAAGGATCACCCCACCGCCAAGTGAGAAGAGGGGAGCACGAGTCCGAGCCATTCCAGTGTCAGCCAATGCAAGTGAAGGGATGGAAGGAAAAGGATCACCCCACCGGCAAGTGAGAAGAGGGGAGCACGAGTCCGAGCCATTCCAGTGTCAGCCAATACAAGTGAAGGGATGGAAGGAAAAGGAGCACCCCACCGGCAAATGAGAAGAGGGGAGCACGAGTCCGTGCCATTCCAGTGTCAGCCAATACAAATGAAGGGATGGAAGGAAAAGGAGCACCCCACCGGCAAGTGAGAAGAGGGGAGCACGAGTCCGAGCGATTCCAGTGTCAGCCAATACAAATGAAGGGATTGAAGGAAAAGGTTCACCCCACTGGCAAGTGAGAAGAGGGGAGCACGAGTCCGAGCCATTCCAGTGTCAGCCAATACAAATGAAGGGATGGAAGGAAAAGGATCACCCCACCGGCAAGTGAGAAGAGGGGAGCACGAGTCCGAGCCATTCCAGTGTCAGCCAATACAAATGAAGGGATGGAAGGAAAAGGATCACCCCACCGGCAAGTGAGAAGAGGGGAGCACGAGTCCGAGCCATTCCAGTGTCAGCCAATGCAAGTGAAGGGATGGAAGGAAAAGGATCACCCCACCGGCAAGTGAGCAGAGGGGAGCACGAGTCCGAGCGATTCCAGTGTCAGCCAATACAAATGAAGGGATGGAAGGAAAAGGATCACCCCACCGGCAAGTGAGAAGAGGGGAGCACGAGTCCGAGCCATTCCAGTGTCAGCCAATGCAAGTGAAGGGATGGAAGGAAAAGGATCACCCCACCGGCAAGTGAGAAGAGGGGAGCACGAGTCCGAGCCATTCCAGTGTCAGCCAATGCAAGTGAAGGGATGGAAGGAAAAGGATCACCCCACCGGCAAGTGAGAAGAGGGGAGCACGAGTCCGTGCCATTCCAGTGTCAGCCAATACAAGTGAAGGGATGGAAGGAAAAGGAGCACCCCACCGGCAAGTGAGAAGAGGGGAGCACGAGTCCGAGCCATTCCAGTGTCAGCCAATACAAATGAAGGGATGGAAGGAAAAGGATCACCCCACCGCCAAGTGAGAAGAGGGGAGCACGAGTCCGAGCGATTCCAGTGTCAGCCAATACAAATGAAGGGATTGAAGGAAAAGGATCACCCCACTGGCAAGTGAGAAGAGGGGAGCACGAGTCCGAGCCATTCCAGTGTCAGCCAATACAAATGAAGGGATGGAAGGAAAAGGATCACCCCACCGCCAAGTGAGAAGAGGGGAGCACGAGTCCGAGCCATTCCAGTGTCAGCCAATACAAATGAAGGGATGGAAGGAAAAGGATCACCCCACCGGCAAGTGAGAAGAAGGGAGCACGAGTCCGAGCCATTCCAGTGTCAGCCAATACAAGTGAAGGGATGGACTCTGCCAGGGGCAGACTGACAACTCATGGGGCCCCGGGCAATAGGGGATCATGGGGCCCCTGTGTCCTTGCCCAAACTCAAAAAAGCCTATGAAAAAGGTACAAGGGGCATCTCATGGGGCCCCCTACTGACCCCGGGCCCTTGGGCAGTGCCCGAGTCTCCAAATGGTCAGTCCGCCTCTGGGCGCTGCTCAACCAACCCCAGGAGTGCAATGTTGAGGAATCCTCATTGGACTCCTGGGGTTGGTTGAGCAGCAGCCATCCCTTCACTTGCCAAGGCATCATGTTTCTTGCCATGTGCAAAATCGTGTGCATTAGCAGATGTTATTCTCACCACACACATCACAAACTGATTGTACAATCTTCTTTATATCTACCAACAACTATGTAGTGCAAGGGCCTGCCTGACTGGATCCAAATTGATTGGATAGATTAGGTATGTACTCATATTATATACTGTATCTAAAGTTGATTGTTCAAAGATTGTATGCTGAGATCAGTGGCGTCCCGAGGCAGGTGCGGGGGGTGCGTGCCGCACTGAGTGACACCTACAGCATGGGGTGACACCAGACCCGCTCCACGAAAAGGTAAGTTGTAAAGCAAGCCGATGATCCCCGCAGGATGGGTCCGGGACAACTGCGGATGTCCCAGTTTCAGGCACGATCAATCGATGATAGCAGTAGTTCTATCATCGATTGATCGTGCCTGAAACTGGGACATGCGCAGTTGCTTCAGGGGGACATATCTACACGAGAGACACATCTTGCCAATACACCGGTGTCGCCCCGCAGGATTGTCCGCATGCAACCTATACGAGGTGACACAGGACCCGCTCCAAGAAATGGTAAGTTGTAAAGCAAGCCGACGATCCCCGCAGGATGGGTCCGGGACAACTGCGGATGTCCCGGTTTCAGACACGATCAATCGATGATAGCAGTAGTTCTATCATCGATTGATCGTGCCTGAAACTGGGACATGCGCAGTTGCTTCAGGGGGACATATCTACATTATTATTATACAGGATTTATATATTATTATTATTATTATTATACAGGATTTATATATTATTATTATTATTATTATTATACAGGATTTATATATTATTATTATTATTATACAGGATTTATATATTATTATTATTATACAGGATTTATATATTATTATTATACAGGATTTATATATTATTATTATTATTATACAGGATTTATATATTATTATTATACAGGATTTATATATTATTATTATTCAGGATTTATATATTATTATTATTATTATACAGGATTTATATATTATTATTATACAGGATTTATATATTATTATTATTATACAGAATTTATATATTATTATTATACAGGATTTATATATTATTATTATTCAGGATTTATATATTATTATTATTATTATTATTATTCAGGATTTATATATGATTATTATACAGGATTTATATAATATTATTATACAGGATTTATATATTATTATACAGGATTTATATATTATTATTATTATACAGGATTTATATATTATTATACAGGATTTATATATTATTATTATTATTATAATACAGGATTTATATATTATTATACAGGATTTATATATTATTATTATTATTATACAGGATTTATATATTATTATTATTATACAGGATTAATATATTATTATTATTATACAGGATTTATATATTATTATTATACAGGATTTATATATTATTATTATTATACAGGATTTATATAATATTATTATACAGGATTTATATATTATTATACAGGATTTATATATTATTATACAGGATTTATATATTATTATTATTATACAGGATTAATATATTATTATTATTATACAGGATTTATATATTATTATTATACAGGATTTATATATTATTATTATTATAAAGGATTTATATATCACCAACAGTTTGCTCAGCACTTTACAATATAACAGGAGACAATACAGTTCAATACAAGAGGGATAGGAGGGCCCTGATCCTGGGAGCTTCCAATTTAGGAGATTGAATATAAATCCTCTATAATAATAATAATAATTAGACTGTAACAAGGAGAGAGGCTGAAGCAGGAGGCTGACCCGTGTCAGACATTTGTAAACAAAGCCAAGAACTGCGCAGACACCAGGAATGACATGACTGTAAGTACATCTCAGTCCTGGTATGTGATCCCGAAACAAAGAAGGTGCCGTCCTTCTGGAGTGAAAGGAGATGAAGGCATTGCCAGGGGGATGTACTGTGATACCTGAAGTGTTACAATGTACAACCCTTCAGCCTTCCGTATCTATCAGATGCCCTATAGCCATTATGGAGCCAAGGGTGGCAGTCTCACTCCTCTCGCTCCAGTCGCTGCAGTGTGAATTAAAAGAGAAGCCACAGTAACAACCCCCCAACACCACCACCATACCAAGTGCACCAGGCTCACTTACAAAGAGAAAGGAATGGTGGTGTTGGGATGAGTGATTGCAGAAGTCTCACTCATCTTGCTTGAAAAAAGAAATGCTTAATGGGGGGGGGGGGCAGCGAACAGTCTCACTCATCTCGCTACATGGTAACATGAATTAGGAAAAGGATGTGATGATGGTGGTGTGGGACACGGTGAGATCCCCCTCAGCAGGGGCGGACTGACCATTTGGAAACTCAGAGGGCCCGGGGTCAGTAGGGGGCCCCATGAGATGCCCCTGGTACCTTTTTCATAGGCTTTTTTGAGTTTGGGCAAGGACACAGGGGCCCCATGATCCCCTATTGCCTGGGGGCCCCATGATCCCCTATTGCCTGGGGGCCCCGTGAGTTGTCAGTCCGCCCCTGCCCCCCACCTATATGAGCAATGCCATGTAAGGGAGGCAGTCTCACTTATCTTGCTTCACTCCCTGTCATGTGAATTCAAAACTGAATTGGGGGAGAAAGGACTAGACCCCCCCCCAAGAGAGATGTCTGTGAAGCAGTCTCACTTTTTGTGTTACATTGTAACAATTTAAAAAGGGGATAGCAGGGAATAGGAGGAGGCAGTCTCACTCATCTTGCTTCACTCCCTGTAATGTAAACTGAATAAGGATGGGGGGGGGGGGGTAAGAGTAAACCCCCCCTGATGAACAATGCCAAGTGAGGCAGTCTCACTCAGCTTGCTTCATTTTCTGTAATGTGAACTCAAAAATTAACTGGGGGAGGGGAATCAAAATTAATCCCCCCCTTCCTCCAAAAAGCAATGCCAAGTGAAGCAGTCTCACTCATTTTGCTTCATTCCCTGTAATGTGACTGCAAAAAGTAATTGGGGGGGGCATAGGAATAACCCCACCCCTTCCTACAATGAGCAACGCCAAGTGCAGAGTCTCACCCATCTTGTTACATTGTAACATAAATTAAAAATTGACCAGGGGGGGGGGCGGTTGAGATTTCATGAGCAATATTAGACTTTAAAGGCAGTCTCACTCATCTTGCTTCACTCTCTGTAATGTAAATAAAAACATTAATTGTGGGGGGGGGGGGGGAGAACAGTGAAACCCCCGTCTTTCTCCTAACACCAACGAGGTAGTCTCACTCATCTCGCTACACAGTATAAGTTAAAAAGGGATCTGGGAGGGGGAGGCGATGAACGCGAGTTCCCCCTAATGAGCAGTGCCAAGTGGGTAGGCAGTCTCACTCCTCTTGCTTCACACCCTGTAATGTAAATTAAATCCAAAATTGGGGGGGGGGGGGAGTGAACCTCCCCTCCTCGTTCTATGAGTGAAGCAGTCTCACTCGTCTTGCTTCATTCCCAATAATGTAAATTAGAAAAACAAATTGGGGGGGGGGATAGGAATAACTGCCCTTCCTCCTAAGAGCGATGCCAAGTGAAGCGTCTCACTCATTCTGCTTCATTCCTTGTAATGTGGTTTCAACACTGAATTGGGGGAGATATGATAGACCCCCCCAACCCTACTTCTTCCTAGGAGAAATGTCATGGGTGGTCTCACTCATCTTGCTACAATGTAACATGAATTAAAAAGGGTTCGGGTGATGAAAGTGAGATCCCCTTGCAAGCAATGCCAAGTGAGGAGGCAGTCTCACTCATCTGGCTTCACACCCTGTAATGTACATCAAATAAGGAGATTTTTTTTGGGGGGGGGGATAAGGGAGTAAAACCCCGTTTCCTACTTATATGAGCAAGGCAGTCTCACTCCTCGTGCTTCATTACCTGTGATTAAAATGAGAATAAGAGTGACCCCCCCCCCTGTATAGTTGGAGCTGGGATGGAAGGTGTGAAGGGTGATCTAGGGAATGGGAGAGCAATGAACCTGTGCCCCCTCCCCCCACCCTACCAGAAACAAAATGCCAGTTTTGGGTGGACTGCCCCTTGAAGAGAACAGTCTACAACTTGTACTCACCAGCTGGACGGTGCAAAGGAGGATCAAGGTGCATCTCCCAGTACAGCATCCCATCCTGTCACTGGGGGATGGGGGAGGGGGGGGTATGGAGACCTGTGCCGGGGACTAGGACGCTCCAGTGCGGACCATGTTCAGTAGTCCTGAGCGGGGACAGATGCTGGGCTCACAGTGTGACCATAGGATGGATGAACGCCGAGTCTCTCCTCTCCCCCCCTCTAACCTCTATTTCTCACCATAGCAAGGAGGAGGGAGGGGCCAGGGTCCCTCTTAAAGGAGCCGTGTCACACTAATCACAGACAAAAGAGCCTGACAATGGTCTCCGCTCACACAGGGGCAACAGGCGCTTAAAGGGAAATCATTTTTTAAAAAGGTTTTTTTGTCTTTTTTTGTGAATGTGTTCAGCCGATCGTAAGTCGTTTTACCGCTACGTCTTGTACCTCTACGTCTTCTGCCGCTACGTCTGTTACCGCTACGTCTGTTACCGCTACGTCTTCTGCCGCTACGTCTTCTGCCGCGACATCTGTTACCGCTACGTCTGTTACCGCTACGTCTGTTACCGCTACGTCTTGTACCGCTATGTCTTCTGCCGCTACGTCTTGTACCGCTACGTCTTGAACCGCTACGTCTGTTACCGCTACGTCTGTTACTGCTACGTCTTCTGCCGCTACGTCTGTTACCGCTACGTATGTTACCGCTACGTCTGTTACCGCTACGTCTTCTGCCGCGACATCTGTTACCGCTACGTCTGTTACCGCTACGTCTGTTACCACTACGTCTTGTACTGCTATGTCTGTTACCGCTACGTCTTGTACCGCTACGTCTTCTGCCGCTACGTCTTGTACCGCTACGTCTGTTACCGCTATTTCTCACGTAGCGCTACGTCTTGTACCGTTACGTCTTGAACCGCTACGTCTGTTACTGCTACGTCTTCTGCCGCTACGTCTGTTACCGCTACGTCTGTTACCGCTACGTCTTCTGCCGCGACATCTGTTACCGCTACGTCTGTTACCGCTACGTCTGTTACCGCTACGTCTTGTACCGCTATGTCTTCTGCCGCTACGTCTTGTACCGCTACGTCTTGAACCGCTACGTCTTGAACCGCTACGTCTGTTACTGCTACGTCTGCTGCTACGTCTTGTACCGCTACGTCTTCTGCCGCTACATCTGTTACCGCTACGTCTTGAACCGCTACGTCTGTTACCGCTACGTCTTGAACCGCTACGTCTGTTACCGCTACATCTGTTACTGCTACGTCTTCTGCCGCTACGTCTTCTGCCGCTACGTCTTGTACCGCTACGTCTTCTGCCGCTATGTCTTCTGCCGCTACGTCTGTTACCGCTACGTCTGTTACTGCTACGTCTTCTGCCGCTACGTCTTCTACCGCTACGTCTTCTGCCGCTACATCTGTTACCGCTACGTCTTGAACCGCTACGTCTTCTGCCGCTACGTCTGTTGCCGCTACGTCCTGTGCCGCTACGTCCTGTGCCGCTATGTCTGTTACCGCTACGTCTGTTACCGCTACGTCTTCTGCCGCTACGTCTTGTACCGCTACGTTTGTTACCGCTACGTCTTCTGCTGCTACGTCTGTTACCGCTACGTCTTGTACCGCTACGTCTTCTGCTGCTACGTCTTGTACCGCTACGTCTGTTACCGCTACGTCTGTTGCCGCTACGTCTATTGCCGCTACGTCTGTTGCCGCTACGTCTGTTGCCGCTACGTCTGTTGCCGCTACGTCCTGTGCCGCTACGTCCTGTGCCGCTACGTCTTGTGCCGCTACGTCTGTTACCGCTACGTCTTGTACCGCTACGTCTTGTACCGCTACGTCTTGTACCTCTACGTCTTGTGCCGCTACGTCTTGTGCCGCTACGTCTTGTGCCGCTACGTCTTGTACCGCTACGTCTTGTACCTCTACGTCTTGTACCTCTACGTCTTGTACCGCTACATCTTGTACCGCTACGTCTTGTACCGCTACGTCTTGTGCCTCTACGTCTTGTGCCTCTACGTCTTGTGCCTCTACGTCTTCTGTCGCTACGTCTGTTGCCGCTACGTCCTGTGCCGCTACGTCCTGTGCTGCTACGTCTGTTACCGCTACGTCTGTTACCGCTACGTCTTCTGCCGCTACGTCTTGTACCGCTACGTTTGTTACCGCTACGTCTTCTGCTGCTACGTCTGTTACCGCTACGTCTTGTACCGCTACGTCTTCTGCTGCTACGTCTTGTACCGCTACGTCTGTTACCGCTACGTCTGTTGCCGCTACGTCTGTTGCCGCTACGTCCTGTGCCGCTACGTCTTGTGCCGCTACGTCTGTTACCGCTACGTCTTGTACCGCTACGTCTTGTACCTCTACATCTGTTACCGCTACGTCTTCTGCCGCTATGTCTTGTACCTCTACGTCTGTTACCGCTACGTCTTCTGCCGCTACATCTTGTACTTCTACGTCTGTTACCGCTACGTCTTGTACCTCTACGTCATGTACCTCTACGTCTTGTACCTCTACGTCTTGTACCGCTACGTCTTGTACCGCTACGTCTTGTGCCGCTACGTC
Organism: Staurois parvus; assembly: GCF_062004578.1. Taxonomy (NCBI): domain Eukaryota; kingdom Metazoa; phylum Chordata; class Amphibia; order Anura; family Ranidae; genus Staurois; species Staurois parvus. Next base: position 343,752 of record NW_028319552.1, read on the forward strand.
TTGTGCCGCTACGTCTTGTGCCGCTACGTCTTGTGCCGCTACGTCTTGTGCCGCTACGTCTTGTGCCTCTACGTCTTGTACCGCTACGTCTTGTACCGCTACGTCTTGTGCCTCTACGTCTTGTGCCGCTACGTCTTGTGCCGCTACGTCTTGTGCCGCTACGTCTTGTGCCGCTACGGCCTGTGCCGCTACGGCCTGTGCCGCTACGTCTTGTGCCGCTACGTCTTGTGCCTCTACGTCTTGTGCCGTTACGTCTTGTGCCGCTACGTCTTGTGCCTCTACGTCTTGTGCCTCTACGTCTTGTGCCTCTACGTCTTGTGCCGCTAAGTCTTGTACCACTACGTCTTGTACCTCTACGTCTTCTGCCGCTACGTCTTGTACCTCTACGTCTTGTGCCGCTACGTCTTGTACCTCTACGTCTTGTGCCGCTACGTCTTGTGCCTCTACGTCTTGTGCCTCTACGTCTTGTGCCGCTAAGTCTTGTACCACTACGTCTTGTACCTCTACGTCTTCTGCCACTACGTCTTGTACCTCTACGTCCTGTGCCGCCCAAGGCTTGTACCGCTACATCTGTTACCGCTACGTCTTCTGCCGCTACGTCTTGTACCTCTACGGCTGTTACCGCTTCGTCTTGTACCACAACGTCTTGTACTGCTACGTCTTTACATTATTGCGGTAACATTCAGTTGATGGTAATTACGGATTTTGCGCCCTCATGTTGTCACCCTTGTCACATGGATTCTGATGGAGACTGCAAGTAGCCATTTTCACACACATTACATGGTCATGGTCCACTGTTACCCACTGAGAAATACCATGCAGCCACCACCGCAGAGCATGCCGACAGGAAGTGGCTGCAAATAGGCTGCAGGAGATCAGCAGCACTGAGATGCAATGAATGGTGAAACAAAAGATAAAAAGTGTATTCTACTGCACGGTGCTTTAGGAAAAGAAATACATTCAGGGTTCACCTCTACATTACCGAGCGCCGCCTTCCCTCGCCCCTATGTCTAGATCTACGAACGTGCACGGCATGATGGGAAGGGCTCCGCCGCAGCTGCTCAGACCCCACATTCACTGGAAGATGTTTGCAGCAGGAATGTGATTCTGTCTTTTCCCTGACTTGGAGGAACATAAACCTCGGGTAGTGCAGCATTTGTTCCACAAATAATGACATTTTCAGCCTTTCTATTTATCTGTTCCTGGCAGGAAAGCCGTCTCCGCTCCCGCGTTTTCATGTGGTTTCCTTGCGTCAGGGAAAAAAAAAAAAAATGAGCCGAACGGAAAAAACGTGAGTCGCCCGCTGGGCGGTAGCTACTACCACATAGATAGGGGCCTCCATTTTTATTTCAATGGTTTTGTATGTAGCCAGCTTCACCGGGGAGTTCCGGTCTGTCCGCTTCACTTTTCTCTTCTGCAGTTAAAAGAAAAGCAGCCTGGGCACAAGCCCGCTCCCAGCCTGTGATTGGACAGATCACCCCCCCCCCCAGGCGTGGACTGACAACTCATGGGGCCCCCGGGCAATAGGGGATCATGGGGCCCCTGTGTCCTTGCCCAAACTCGAAAAAGCCTATGAAAACGGTACCAGGGGCATCTCATGGGGCCCCCTACTGACCCCGGGCCCTCGGGCAGTGCCCAAATGGTCAGTCCGCCCCTCCCCCCCCCAGTCTGACTACTGTGCAGGGGGTTACATTTGACCGCTCCTGTTCTACCTCCCTGCTATAGACCCAGTATGGTCACCTGCTGACTCGGCGCTATCCACAGGCATCTTCCCTCTTCAATAAGTTGAATCCAACCCCATTTTTTTGTGTGTGCGGAATCAGCTTTTTTGGTTTTTGCAGAAATGCACTACAGTCCATTTAACATGGTTTCCTATGGAACTTGTTCACATCAATGCTTTTTTTTTTTTTTGAGCTGCTGCGTTTTTTGGAAAGGGTCGGGTACTTTTTTTACATGGAAAAAGTGGAATTTTTGCTGCAATAGAGTTCAATGGAGAAGCTGCTGAAGTGCATGGTAGTGCGTTACTGCACCGTATTGCATTTTTATTCTGGCCTGCAACAAAAAAATTACGCTTTAACCACTTCTAGTCTGTACACTTCCCCCCCCTTCCAGTCCTGTCCAATTTTCAGCTTTCAGCGCTATCACACTTTGAATGACAGTTGCGCGGTCATGCAACGCTGTACCCATATGAATTTTTTAACATTTTTTTGAGACAGATAAAACTTTATTTTGGTGGTATTTATTCACTGCTGGCATTTTTATTTTTTTTTGCTATGTAAATTAAAAAGTCCAAAAATGTTGAAGAAAAGTGTTTTTCTCATAAAATTTCGCAAATAAATAATATTTCATCATAAATCTTGGCCAAAATTTATTCCGTTATCTTTTTAGTAAAAAAAAAATAACCCAAATTAGTTTCTAACCAAAAATTATAATTTATAAACTTTTATAAAAAAAAAATTTAAAATTTTTTTTATATTATTTTTATTTATTATTTTCTTTTTTACATACTGTCACCCTAGGAGTACAGTGTCACCATGGTGGGGGTGATGAAGACTTTTTTTTCTATTTTTACATTGATTGCTTTTACACCCATAAAGGATGTAAAAGCAATCATTTCTCCTTCTCTCTGGCTGCATTCTTGCAGCCATTGAGAACTACTGAGTGAGCTGTGATTGGTCACAGCTTGTCACAAGGTACAAGGCTGTTGTGAATAGCCCTGTACCATGTGATCTCTGTGATCATTCACAGATTTTACACGTAGTAAGCAATGATGTCAGAAGTGACATCTTGGTTACTACTCTGCACGTGATCACTGATTGGCCAATCAGTGATCACATGATTGGGACCTCACACAGAGGTCCTGTATGATGATCGGTGTTCCACTGTGTCCAGAGGACACAGTGGGCACCGGATCGTGGTGATGCGTGCCCCCAGGGAGCGCGCACAAGCAGGGGGCCGTTTATAAACGGCCACCCGACCCTGCACTGCTCCGGTCTAGCCGTTTATATATATGGGCAGGACGGGAAGTGGTTAAATGCAAAAAGCTGAATTTTTGCTGCAATAGAGTTCAATGGAGAAGCTTGGAAGTGCATGGTAGTGCGTTACTGCCACGTTTTGCATTTTTATTCTACCCAGCAACCAAAAAATTCCGCTTTAAACAAAAAAAAAACTGAACAAAACGCGGTAAAAACGCATCAAAAATGCGGGTTAAAAAAAAAAAAAAACACAAAATGAACTGCGAAAAGCACTACAAAAACGGACAAAAAGCAAACTGCATAGTGGTGAACAAGGCATAACGGAGACTAAAATATAAATATTAGCTGATGAAAGGAAAATAAAAACACAGATTAGGTTGCAATACTATCTGGAACCATCTGCTGCAGTACTTTTATTCTGCCGCTAGATGTCCTCAGTCTGCTGGCCAGCATCACTCAAGTCACTTCCCAGCACAGGTTGTCCTGGACCCGCCCCCAGCTTGTGACTGGACAGTGAAAGGAGAAGCAGCACAGTGATGAGCTTGTCTCTCTGTTCTCTCCTCCTATCAACATGTCTTTTGCGAGCACAAGAACTGATCGGCAGCCTTGTGCTGCTTCTCCCTCTCACATTCCAGCCCTGCTTCCACCTTAGTAGCTGTGCAGTGACAGTGTACAGTCACGGCCCCATCCCTCTGTGTAACCAGTAGAGCTAAATCAGCTTATCGCAGAAGTTGTTAAAGCGGAACTCCGGGATATAAAATACATTGCTTGGCATGCATTAAAAGAAGTCTGGTGCTGACCCCCCCCCACACACACCAGAATATCCTCTCTGCCGATGGGCGGTTTGCCTTTTCCAGGGATCCTCCCCCTGATGATTCGTCTGGGTTTACGGTACTGCAGCAAGAATGTCGCTCACACAGTACGTGAATGAATTTCCACAGAAGAGGACCTTTTGATACGCTTAACCTTCTCTCTGTGTGGAAGCAGTGGACTCTCTGCTAAGGACCGACACCCCTCCCCTGCGGAGTCAGAGATACAACTCTCCAATCAGAAAAGCGAATGCTGCCTGATAACATGGAGGGCTCTAGCTCTAGACTTAGCAGGGGGCATGATGGGCATAGCCTGAGTAGGAAGACCTGTCCCTTTCTAACATGCGGTAGGACCTGAGTGAAAGCAGCGGTCCCTCTGCAGAGGTCCAACATGCCCCTTGTTGCATCAGAGTTAGAGATCTCCAAAAATAGCTTTGCTTTGAAGAGTTCTAGCTCTGACTTCTCAGAGGGAGTGTTGGACCTGAGCAGAAAAGCCTGTCCCATGCCAGCATGCTGTAGTAAAGGTCCTGTGTGGAAGCAGCAGTGCCTCTGTAGAGGTCCAACGTGCCCCCTGTTGAATCAGAGTTAGAAATCTCCAGTAATCAGGGAGCACTAGCTTAGCTTTGAAGAGTTCTAGCTCTGACTTCTCAGAGGGAGTGTTGGACCTGAGCAGAAAAGCCTGTCCCATGCCAGCATGCTGTAGTAAAGGTCCTGTGTGGAAGCAGCAGTGCCTCTGTAGAGGTCCCATATACCCCCTGTTGAATCAGAGTTAGAAATCTCCAGTAATCAGGGAGCATTAGCTTTGCTTGGAAGGGTTCTAGTTCTGACTCACAGAAGGAGTGTTGGACCTGAGCAGAAAAGCCTGTCCCATGCCAGCATGCTGTAGTAAAGGTCCTGAGTGGAAGCAGCGGTCCCTCTGAAGAGGTCCAACATGCCCCCTGTTGAATCAGAGTTAGAAATCTCCAATCAGGGAGCATTAGCTTAGCTCTGAAGAGTTCTAGTTCTGACTCACAGAAGGAGTGTTGGACCTGAGCAGGAAAGAATGTCCCTTACCAGCTGGCTTTAGAGAAGGACCTGCATGGAAGCAGTGGTCCTTCTGCAGAGGTCCAACATGCCCCTCCCCCTCCCCATTGCATCAGAGATAGAGATCTCCAATAATCAGGGGGTAGGAGCTTTGCTTTGAAGAGTTCTAGCTCAGAGGACCTCTGCACAGAGACCACTGCTTCCAGACTGAGAGTAAGGGTCCTTCTCTTCAGCATGCTGGCAGGGGACAGACTTTTTCTTCTCAGGCTGTGGCTATGTTCTAAAGAAAGCAAACAGTTAGAATCTGCACACTTTTTTTTTTGTTTCGATGCCCCTGGAATGGATTTATTGTGAAAGTTCGTTTGGACTTCAAGCCGATTCCATAACTAAAATGCGTGAAGAGGCTGTTGAGCTATAAATAAAGATTTATTTGTTTCCATTTGTGTCATGTGAGCCGTAAAATTTGTTACACGAAATTCAGTCACCAAAGGCTGCTGGTTGTACCGTGGGCACTGCTGCCCCCCGCTGTCCGGAATGCTACATAACAAGTGGTGGTGTGTTCCGCATCCCTGTATTCTCCATAGAGCACAACCGTCTGTGACAACAACAGCTCATCGCAGGCACAGCGCAGGTCAGCTATAAAGTGACTGTCACAAGAAAAGAGGGGACAACAGATACCTGAACAAAGTCCCCGGATCCCAGCAAAGCCCTGAACCAAGCTACCCGGCTCCACCCACTTCCAATGGCCCACCACTAGGACTGGCTTCTCCAATGAAAATGTGCAGGTGGTCGGTGATGGCTACTTTTTGACGTCACTTTAAAGTGAACCTGTCATGGGCGGAGTATTCGTTCGACCTAAAGCAGAGCTGACATACATACACATGGACTGTCATACCTGCCGATGGATTTGTAACTCTGTCCAGCCAGTCTTCTGATCCAGGCAGCCCTGCCAGACAGCACAGCCAGGTGGGTGACTTCAATTTTCCCTTCTGCAGTTAAAAGAAAAACAGCCTGGTCACAAACCCTGTGATTGGACAGGTCACAAACCCTGTGATTGGACAGGTCACAAACCCTGTGATTGGACAGGTCACAAACCCTGTGATTGGACACGTCACAAACCCTGTGATTGGACAGGTCACAAACCATGTGATTGGACAGGTCACAAACCCTGTGATTGGACAGGTCACAAACCCTGTGATTGGACAGGTCACAAACCATGTGATTGGACAGGTCACACCAGTGATTGGACAGGTCACCCTGTGATTGGGCAGGTCGCCCTGTGATTGGACAGGTCGCCCTGTGATTGGACAGGTCACAAACCCTGTGATTGGACAGGTCACCCTGTGATTGGACAGGTCACACCTGTGATTGGACAGGCCACACCTGTGATTGGACAGGTCACCCTGTGATTGGACAGGTCACAAACCCTGTGATTGGACAGGTCACCCTGTGATTGGACAGGCCACACCTGTGATTGGACAGGTCACACCTGTGATTGGATAGGTCACAAACCGTGTGATTGGACAGGTCACACCTGTGATTGGACAGCTCACAAACCCTGTGATTGGACAGGTCACCCTGTGATTGGACAGGTCACTCCTGTGATTGGACAGGTCACCCCTGTGATTGGACAGGTCACCCCTGTGATTGGACAGATCACCCCCCTCCCAGTCTGACTACTCTGCAGGGGGTTACATTGGGCCGCTACTGTTCTACCTCCCTAATACACCTCCTTAGACCCAGTATGGTCACTTGCTGACTCGGCGCTATCCACAGGCATCTTCCCTCTTCAATAAGTTGAAACCAACCCCATTTTACTGTTTGCAGTACGGTATTTTTCCAGTCTTCTGAAGTGTAAAAAGAAGAAATTCTTCCGTAAGCTCTGTCTCTGTGAAGTACTAACATGGATTAGGGGATCACGGAAGAATCAGGGAGGGGGCTAGCTAGTGCTGAACTAACTAGCACTAAATAGGAGGGGGAAAGGAGGGAGAAACCAAAATCACATAGTAAACAAGTTGTAGTGTGTGCAGTGACATGCCAGGATTGTTTATGTGGCCCCTCTATTGCCTGTGTGGCCCCTGTAGTATCATGTTTGACTGTATGGCCCATATATTGTCTGTGTGCGTCCTATATTACCTATGTGGCCCTAGTAGTGCCTGTGTGGGTGTGGCCCTTATAATACCTGTGTGGCCCCTGTATTACCTGTGTGGCCCTTACAATACCTGTGTAGCCCCTGTATTATCTGTGTGGCCCCTGTATTACCTGTGTGGCCCCTGTTACCTGTGTGGCTCCTGTATTACCTGTGTGGCCCCTGTATTACCTGTGTGGCCCCTGTATTACCTGTGTAGCCCCTGTATTACCTGTGTGGCCCTTATAATACTTGTGTGGCCCCTGTATTACCTGTGTGGCCCTTATAATACCTGTGTGGCCCCTGTGTTACTTGTGTGGCCCTTATAATACCTGCGTGGCCCCTGTATTACCTGTGTGGCCCTTATAATACCTGTGTGGCCCCTGTGTTACCTGTGTGGCCCCTGTATTACTTGTGTGGCCCTTATAATACCTGCGTGGCCCCTGTATTACCTGTGTGGCTGCTATAATACCTATATGGCCCCTGTATTGTCTGTGTGGCCCCTGTAAGGCTCCTTTATTGTCTGTCTGACCTCTATACTCCTTGTGTGGCCCCTTTACCTCCCCCCCTCTGTGGCCCCTATGTACGGTGTGAGGTGATGGGGGAGGGGCCTCACCTCGTAGATCTGCCCACCGGCCGGGTCGCCCCTCCCCCTCCTCAGGAAATGCCGCTCTTCTGGCGGGGGGGAGGAGAGGACAGGCAGCCAGGAGGGAGGGGGCGGGGTCTCGGGTCTCCGGCGAAGGAGGGGTTAATGCCGGCCTCTCCCACAATCCTCTGCGCGGCTGCAACGTAGCCGGAAGATGGCGGCGGAGAGACACTGACATCACCGATCAGTACCCACCGACCGACCGCACCGAACACAGGATCACGTGACCCGCCTCCCGCAGGTGAGCCCCTCCCCTTCCATCCCGGTGTCCGTGTGTCCTCCCCTCCCCGAGATCAGATGACGGATGAATGGAGGATCCGATCTTCTGCATCACACACCGGACCATGGACCCTACCACCCAATATGGATACACCGACCTGCCACCCATCCCCCAATCCCCTCCATCAGTCTATTCCGTATCCAGGCGATGAATCCCATCGGGGGGATCGGTTATTTGTGGTTGTCAGCAGTAACAATGGGATGGCGCTGTGTATGGGGTCTCCCATTGGTGGGCTGAAGATCAGATCTCCGGGGGATGGGTGACATGGCGTCCCAGGAAACATCCCATTTATGTGTAATTAGCCGGTAATTCGAAAGTAGAAGAATCACCAGAATGATGCATGTATTGGCGCTGATCAGAGGTGGTGGACACTGATTGGCTGGCGGAGGGACGATGGTGACGCATTGACGTCACTGGGTTGGGGCCGAGCAATTCATTACATGACCATACACTTATTGGTGACCATTCATGGGTAGACCTTGAGGGACATGGGTCAGTCATGGAGCATTTGATTTCAAGAGCTGGGTAGGGGATGAGGGGCATTGGTCCACCATGGAGCAATCTAGTTTCAAGAGCTGGGTAGGGGATGAGGGGCATTGGTCCACCATGGAGCATTTTGGTTTCAAAAGGTGGGTCAGGGACATGTGTCAACCATGAAGCAGTCTACTTTCAAGAGCTGGGTAGGGAATGAGGGGCATGGGTCCACCATGGAGTATTTTGGTTTCAAGAGCTGAGTAGGAGATGAGGGACATGGATTAACGATGGAGCATTTTGGTTTCAAGAGCTGATTCCGGGATGAGGGCCATGAATCAACAAGGAGCATATGGTTTCAAGAGCTGGGTAGGAGATGAAAGATGTGGGTCAGCCATGGAACACTGGGGTTTCAAGAGCTGGGTAGGAGATGAGGGACGTGGGTCAGCCATGGAACACTGGGATTTCAAGAGCTGGGTAGGAGATGAAAGACTTGGGTCAGCCATGGAACACTGGGGTTTCAAGAGCTGGGTAGGAGATGAGGGATGTGGGTCAGCCATGGAACACTGGGGTTTCAAGAGCTGGGTAGGAGATGAAAGACTTGGGTTAGCCATGGAACACTGGGGTTTCAAGAGCTGGGTAGGAGATGAAAGACTTGGGTTAGCCATGGAACATTGGGGTTTCAAGAGCTGGGTAGGAGATGAAAGACTTGGGTTAGCCATGGAACATTGGGGTTTCAAGAGCTGGGTAGGAGATGAAAGACTTGGGTTAGCCATGGAACACTGGGGTTTCAAGAGCTAGGTAGGAGATGAGAGACATGGGACAACCATGGAGCTCTGTAGTTTCAAGAGCTGGTTAGATGAGGGACATGGGTCAACCATGAAGCATTTTGGTTTCAAAAGGTGGGTTAGGGACATGTGTCAACCATGAAGCAGTCTACTTTCAAGAGCTGGGTAGGGAATGAGGGGCATGGGTCCACCATGGAACATTTTGGTTTCAAGAGCTGAGTAGGAGATGAGGGACATGGATTAACGATGGAACATTTTTGTTCCAAGAGCTGATTCCGGGATGAGGGCCATGAATCAACAAGGAGCATATGGTTTCAAGAGCTGGGTAGGAGATGAGGGACGTGGGTTAGCCATGGAACACTGGGGTTTCAAGAGCTGGGTAGGAGATGAAAGATATGGGTCAGCCATGGAACACTGGGGTTTCAAGAGCTGGGTAGGAGATGAAAGACTTGGGTTAGCCATGGAACACTGGGGTTTCAAGAGCTGGGTAGGAGATGAGGGACGTGGGTGAGCCATGGAACACTGGGGTTTCAAGAGCTGGGTAGGAGATGAAAGACGTGGGTTAGCCATGGAACACTGGGGTTTCAAGAGCTGGGTAGGAGATGAAAGACGTGGGTGAGCCATGGAACACTGGGGTTTCAAGAGCTGGGTAGGAGATGAAAGACTTGGGTCAGCCATGGAACACTGGGGTTTCAAGAGCTGGGTAGGAGATGAAAGACTTGGGTCAGCCATGGAACACTGGGGTTTCAAGAGCTGGGTAGGAGATGAAAGACGTGGGTCAGCCATGGAACACTGGGGTTTCAAGAGCTGGGTAGGAGATGAGGGACGTGGGTGAGCCATGGAACACTGGAGTTTCAAGAGCTGGTTAGATGAGGGACGTGGGTCAACCATGGAGTACTGTGGTGTCATGCTGAGAAGGAGGTGAGAGATATGGCAAGAGCTGGGTTGGAGATGAGGGACATGAAACCCCATGTTCCATGCAGGGTGGATTTGATTTAAATCACTAGTCAGTCAGGCTTGATGTAAATCCTAGTTTTCTACATAAAGACTAATTCTTGCTGGTATAACTTTAATATACAAGTAGATGAAGATTTTTACAATAACAACTTTTCATATTAGTTTTTTTATCCCCAGTTTAATAGGTTAATCATTCATATTTGGACAACTTTTCTGTTGTACTTAGGAAGGAGAAAAATAATCATTACCTTAATAATAACAATTTAAATAGATTTATTCATCTGAAACAATAACATTCCAGCATCTGTGATTGGCTTAAACATCCATGTTTGTTCACTAATTTGGCTAAACAAAATATATATATTTGAAGAAACTTAGACTGTCAGCCCCTTCCTCCTCACACTTAGCTTCACTTTCTTCTTGTGCAGATCTATTCCACTCCAAACAATCAGAAAAATATTGTTTCTATTCTATTCACTGAACTTCTTGAACCTTCGCACTGAAGGGGTTGATTCTGTATTCATAGGTTTGTAGAAGTTAGGATGAAGGTCTTTTTCTTAACTCTGTTCATGTTATAACATTTTTGCTGTGAAGAAGAGGCATGTGATCTCCGCTGAGTCAAATTCAGTTTTGAGAACTGCAAAAGTAAACCGAGCATCTGTGATAATATCTTGTAGGCAGAGAAACTGCCCAATAATCTTACAAAAACCTCTGGAAGAGCATGACATTGTGAATGGATTCATGGAATTTACCAAAAAAATTAAACATATACAGCCTTATTCTACATAATTAAAAAACTAATCTTTATTTCATGATGGAATAACCTTTGGATGGTAATATATTTTCCTCAAAAAGCATTTTATTTAAAAAAAATCTGATTTAAATAAAAAAAATCCGATTTAAATTAAAAAAATCTGATTTTTTTTTTGATTTTTTAAAAAAAATCATTGATTTTTATCCCCCCTGGTTCCATGGCTGTCCCAAGAGCTGGGTAGGAGATGAGAGACCTAGGACAACCATGGAGCACTGTAGTTTCAAGAGCTGCATAAGATTTCAAGAGCTGGGCAGGAGATGAGTGCCGCGAGACAACCATAGAGCAATGTGATTTCAAGAGCAGAGTAGGGGATGAGGGACATGGAACATTTTGGTTTCAAAAGCTGGTTATGGGATGAGGGGCATGGGTCAACCATGGAACATTTTGTTTTCAAGAGCTGGTTACAGGATGAGGGCCATGGGCCAACAAGGAGCATATGGTTTCAAGAGCTGGGTAGGAGATGAGGGACGTGGCTCAAGCATAGAGTACTGCGGTTTTAGGAGATGGGGACAAGGGTCTACAGTCAAGCAGTGGGATTTCAAGAGCTGGGCAGGAGATGGTTGACATGGGTCAACCATGGAGCATTTTGGTTTCAAGAGCTGGGTAGGGGTTGAGGGGCATGGGTCAACCATGAAGCAGTTTGGTTTCAAGAGCTGGGTAAGAAATGAGGGACATGGGTCAACCATAAAGCATTTTGGTTTCAAGCTCTGGGTTGGATATGAGGGACATGGGTCTGCCATGGAACACTGGTGTCATGAGGTGAGAGACATGGGACAACCATGGAACACTGCGGTTTCAAGCGCTGGGTAGAAGATGAGGGACATGGGTCAACCTTGGAACACTGTGGTTTCAAGAGCTGGGTAGGAGACGAGAGACATGGGACAACCATGGAGCACTGTAGTTTGAAGAGCTGGATAGGAGATGAGGGACATGGGTCAACTGTCCGAGCAGTGTGATTTCAAGAGCTGGGCAGGAGAAGGACATAAGTCAATCTTGGAGCATTTTGGTTTCAAGAGCAGGGTAGGTGATGAGGGACATAGGACAACAGTGGAGCACCGTGGTTTCTAGAGCTGAGTAGAAGATAAGGGACATGGGTCAACCATAAAGCATTTTTGGTTTCAAGAGCTGGGTAGGAGATGAGGGACATGGGTCAACCATAAAGCATTTTTGGTTTCAAGAGCTGGGTAGGAGATGAGGGACATGGACCAACCATAGAGCACTGTTGGTTTCATATTCTTGGTAGGGAATGAGGAACATAGGGCACTCTGTGGTTTCATATTTTGGGTAGGAAATGATGGCCAAGGCCAACTTTAGAGCACTGCGATTTCACAATCTTGTTAGGAAAGGATGAACATGGGCATAATTATGGAACACAGGTTTATCACAAGTTGAGCAGGAAATGACTGACATGGGCCAACCATGGGGAGCTCTGAGGTTTCCACAATCTTGTATTACTTCTCCTACTGGTAATCTAGAAGCCTGTCTTCATGGGGACGGAGCTCTGAAGAGGTTATAACTCCGTGTTCTGTTTTGCAGAGCAATGGCCAGTCCTCGGTCAAGGAAAGTCTTGAAGGAGGTTCGAGTACAGGATGAGAATAACGTAAGTCAACCTTTATTGATCTTAGTGAGTGATGTCACTTCCTGGGCGGTTTCATATCTAAAGCCAAACCTTTTTTTGCTCATTTAGTTTTCAATAGAATGTGGAAGGATTTAGAACCTCTTAAACATGTTTTACCACAATAGGTCACCTATTTAGGGGGATCTACCTTGCTTTATTTCCTCCACCTAACATTGTATTGATGTTCTTTCATAGTCCTGTGAACAGGTTGAAGGCCAGGGGGGACAGGATCTGAATAGTGGTGTCACCTTCTATCTGAATCGCAGGAGTAGCTGAACAGATTTACAAATATTTTTTTTAATGGAGTTCAACTTTCGAGAGAGCCACTAATGGTAACAGAGATGCTGAAGTACCAGAGATAAACATTAGTAGACCTTAGCGTTCATAATAGTTGTCCAGATGGTGCTCCATCCTTTGGGGACTTTGCTGGGGTAGGTTAGTATGTAGATATTGACCAGCTGTCCTGGTCCTACCTTCTGCCCTTAACTGTTAGGTGATCACTTTGATTGATAGGACCTTGGACCTTTGACCAATAACGAGGCACAGAAGGTTGAAAAAGCAGGGCCAGTCTTAGTACGAGGCAACTTTTGTTGGTAGGACTGTTGCATTGTACAGTGGAATCCGAATGGCTGTTTATGGGATCATCTCAGTAGCCATGAACTCTTTCTTCTAGACCTGCTTTGAGTGTGGGGCGTTCAACCCTCAATGGGTCAGCGTGACCTATGGTATCTGGATATGTCTAGAATGTTCCGGAAAACATCGGGGCCTTGGAGTTCATCTCAGGTGAGTGTCTTCCATCTGTCATTCTATTTTTTTTTTAGTGAAAATAAACACGATGGATTCTATTTCCTTTTGCAACAACTTGATGTTGTCCTCTATTTATGCATTTATTTTACCTTGGAACAAGCCGGTTCTTTGCACACGGAAGGGAAGCAACAGGTTCTCTTTAATGCTCCTTTTCCTGGAAGCATACTGATCTTTGCTTCACTCCCCTGTCCTTCCAAAGAGGAGCCAAGAAAATAACCAACAATTCTGGGAGTGGAGGAGCATGTGACTTTCTCCGCAGAACCATGCTTGGTGATTGGCCCAGCACTATCACGTAGAATGGGGAGATGGCCTTGTGTGAGCTCCAACTGGAGGCTAGAACCTACGTTTCCACCCATTGGAGTTGGAAGGTGTGACTATCCCGGGGGGGGGGGGGAGGTGGGCATGTGACTGGATGAGAGGGGCACTTCACCATTATGGAAGAAATGCAATGGCAACCTCAATGCCAAACCAGAACCCCGGCCATCTTAGAAGGGTTCTTCTAAGGTCAGTTCTCATTTCTTGTGACCAGTCATCTTGGCTGACCTTCTTTTGAAAATTGGTTGACCCTTGGGCTTTAATACTTTGAGTTGCTGTCTTTTTCAGTGAACCTGACTTTTTCCTGTTGTACATTTCAATAAATTATATACGCCCCGGTGTTTGACTTAACTGCTGCATCAAGGTGGAAGTTAAGGAGGACTAATGGGGGGCATAGGCCCTGACCCTTACCTATGGGGTGGAGAGCAGGAGCTGCCAGCACCTCCCCACATGACCTCACCTACATCATATCCTAGTTGTCCACCTCCTATGGTCTGCCTTAGTAGTGGCACCAACCTTCTTACACGGGCAAAGCCAGGAGGCATTAATATGGCCACCATCTTGGTGACCAGCGGACCAATGAAGGTGGAAGCACAGCCGTCTCTATCTTTTTGACTGACCAATCCAGGGAACTCCCACATTTCTTTCGGTGGTTGATCACCTGTGTGTTTTTTTGGTTTTTTTTTTGCGCTATAAACAAAAAAGACCAAATTTTTTAGAAAAAAACTATATTTTTGACTTTTTGCTATTTAAACATCCAGTAAAATTTAAAAAAAAATCTAATTTTTGTCATAAATTTAGGCCAAAATGTATTTGCTAAAAAAAAAAAATCCTAATACGTGTAAATTAATTGGTTTACGTGAAAGTTATAGCGTTTATACATGGTGGTATAGATACTGGGATTTTTTTTTTTTCTACTAGTAATGGCGATCAGCGGCTTATAGCGGGACTGTGTCGGGCATTCTGACACTGGGGGGGGGGGAACTGACTTGGTGTCACTGACATCCCCAGTGACACCAATACAGTGATCAGTGCTAATAAAAGGCACTGACACTGTACTGAGCCCCTCTTATATGCAGCTGATGTTGCCGTGTTTTCTTCCTCCCAGCTTTGTCCGTTCGGTCACTATGGACAAGTGGAAGGACGTGGAGCTGGAAAAGATGAAGGTTGGTGGTAACGCCAAATTCCGCCAGTTCCTGGAAACGCAGGAGGACTGTGACCCCTGCTGGAGCCTACAGGAGAAGTACAACAGCCGAGCAGCAGCCCTCTACCGTGACAAGGTGAGACCCCCCCCCCCCCCCCATCCTCCCCCATCCGAGGGGAACTGACGACTGAGCTGTGACATGGATATAAAAAGATAAACTCTTAAATCAGATGTACATCTTTTAAAGGGTAAAGCCACCCAAGGAAAGTTACCTATTTCATGGGGAATCTTATTAGTGAGATCTCAGGAGTTCCCACCATCCCTGTGTTGAGTT
This sequence comes from Staurois parvus, assembly GCF_062004578.1. Classification (NCBI taxonomy): domain Eukaryota; kingdom Metazoa; phylum Chordata; class Amphibia; order Anura; family Ranidae; genus Staurois; species Staurois parvus. The sequence goes on from NW_028319552.1 coordinate 358,861, forward strand.
CTTGAGTCTGTACACCTGCTGTGCCCATTATGAGGGGTTCCCACCATACCTGTGATGGGTTCCTGGGTCTGTACACCCGCTGTGCCCATTATGAGGGGTTCCTGGGTCTGTACACCTGCTGTACCCATTCTGAGGAATTCCCACCATACCTGTGAAGGGTTCCCGGGTCTGTACACCTGCTGTGCTCATTAAGAGAGGTCCCCACCATCCCTCTGCTGAGTTCCCAGGTCTATGTGCCTGCTGTGCTCATTATGAGGGGTCCCCACCATCCCTGTGCTGAGTTCCCAGGTCTATGTGCCTGCTGTGCCCTTTATGAGGGGTTCCCACCATCCCTGTGCTGAGTTCCCGGGTCTGTACACCCACTGTGCCCATTATGAGGGGTTCCCACCGTCCCTGTGCTGAGTTCCCAGGTCTGTACGCCTGCTGTGCCCACTATTAGGGGTTCCCACCATCCCTGCTGGATTTGATATTTTTTTTCTTCTATCCATAAAAGGCCCAAGGACTGAGCTGGGAATCATGGCAGGAAACTCTTGCAATTGGGTGTGTAGACTCTGTAGTGTTCTGTGGTCGCTGGCCGCTCACAGACTTTTATGTAAAAGCCAACAAATGCTCTTGCTACAACTAGCTAGAGCATTTATAATGCCAAGTGCCCTGAGAAATGCCACGCAGCCATCACCAGAGTGTATGGTGACGGGAAGTGGCAGCGAAGATGCTGCAGGAGATCAGCAGCACTTGGATGCAAGGGTAAAAGAAAGACAAGAACAGGATTTTATTAAAGCAAATATTCGATACACCGTACAATGGGAATATAAATGTCATTCATTAGAGTTCACATCTCCCTTCACACTTCTCAGGTTGCTACGTTGGCTGAAGGCCACGAGTGGTCAGAGGAGACCTCTTCAGCCCGAAACTGGACTCCTCCGCAGCCAAAGGTGATGGGCGGCCCATCTCAGCGGTAAGACATTTCTGGCTCTTCTCTCCCTGGTCATGTGACGTCTCTGGCCCAGTGGGATTCTGATTGGCTAATGAGACCAATCTGTGTCCTGTTTCTCCATACCCAGCTCTGTGGGAAGCGGCAACGCCGGAGGGAGCTCTGGAGACAAGGCGTTTGAGGACTGGTTGAATGATGACGTCAGTTCCTATCAGAGGTAAGGGACGCTCAGACTTCCAACTGCAGACTGTAACGGAACCGACCCAGTCTGCACTTGGGTACTTCTGTTATAATACCGCTTCCCCGTCCGTACACTGACCACGGACACCACCGCTGACCATACTAGACGACACCAGTCTTGAAGTAAACAGACTACTTTATTTGAACACAGATACAAGATATATACACTCAGGGGACAGTCCCCCCTCCCTGCATAATGACACAGGGCGGGGCAATCTACATTGTTAACAAGAGACACACGGGTATTCAAACTTCACACCAGAATACAGTCCCATCAGGGGGGAGGGCTGCTGGAGACCCCCCCCCCCCCCCCCAAGCTAATACACATACATTCCATAATTGTTTGCTCCCAAGTAAGACACACAATAGAACAATGGGATGCAACCACATGGCATTAAACAATACACAACCCCCCACCCCAATATTAGGACAGATCACCCTGTACCCCTTACACATAAGCGGGATATGGGGAGCTGAGACAGGGGTCTCCCCACCTCTCCAAAGTAAGCTGGGTTCTATGGGCCCCCCACCCAAAGTGTCTCCCTACAGACCTGTACAGATGCAGCGTGGGGGGTGGGCAATGGGCAGACCTGTATAGATGCAGCATTGGGCAGAACTAGGTGCCATGTGACCTCTTTAATCACTTCCTGTCCGGACACTTTCACCCCCTTCCTGTCCAGGTCAATTTTTAGCTTACAGTGCTGTCACACTTTGAATGACAATTGCGCGGTCATGCAGCACTGTACCCATAGGAATTTTTTTGTATTTTTTTGAAACATAAAACTTTATTTTGGTGGTATTTATTTACCACGGGGGTTTTTATTTTTTGCTATATAAATGAAAAAGTCCCAACATTTTGAAAAAAGTGTTTTTTCTTATAAAATTTATATATATAATCTTTCTTCATAAATCGTGGCCAAAATGTATTCAGTTATCTTTTTAGTAAAAAAAAAATAACCAAAATTAGTTTATAACCGGAAATTTTAATTTTTCAAAAATTGTTTTTACATTTTTATTTTTACATACTTTCACCCTAGCAGTACAGTGTCACCATGGTGACACTGTACTACTTGTGGGGGGTGATGAAGATTTTTTTTTTTTTGTGTGTGCACTGATTGCTTTTACACCCATAAAGGCTGTAAAAGCAATCATTTCTCCTCTCTGGTTGCATTCTGGCAGCCATTGAGAAATACTGTGAGAGCTGTGATTGGTCACAGCTTGTCACATGGTACAAAGCTGTTGTGAATAGCCCTGTACCATGTGATCTCTGTGATCATTCACAGATTTCACTAGTAGTAAGCAATGATGTCAGAAGTGACATCTTGCTTACTCCTTTTCATGTGATCACTGATTGGCCAATCAGTGATCACATGATCGGGACTGTCAGAAGTGGGATTCGAACCCATGCCTCCAGTCTCAACCCACTCCTACAGAGGTCCTGTAGAGCGATCCGTGTTCCGTTCGTGGTGCCGTGCGCTCCCAGGCTGAAAATGCAGGCACCGTTTATGAACGGCAACCCACTCTCCCGTCTGGCTGTTTATGTACATGGGCCAGATGGGAAGAGGTTAAGCCCACACCTGAACAGGGTCTTTGAGGTTTTAAAAGAATAAAAGGCAGCCCAGTAAAAGCTAAATTCCTACAATCTATAGCTGTCCCCTGCAGATAGTCCTTTCCGTCACTAGATGGCACTCCTAGGTTAAATGACAGCCTGCATCATTGACTTCCTGTGAGCCTAGGCTGTCATGGACCCTCCCCCCTGGCTGGGAAGGGGAGACATCATCCTGCCTGGGCTCACAGCACTGTAGAACAAGTGGTCACAACACATGGGTAGGCACTCCCCTACCTGTAAGATAGGTCCAGTACTTCCCTTCAATGTGGGAAACATGGAGTAGGCAGCAGTAGGAACCTGTGCAGAGCATTATGGGAAGTAAACTGTTTTTTTTTTTTCTATTAATTGAATCTTGGCTTTAAGCACGGGGATTGAATATTTTCGTGGCTTGTTTTGTAGCGGCAGTGGTGCCGGGAACCAGGAAAATAGATACGTCGGTTTCGGGAATACCATTGACCCTCCGAAGAAAGAAGACGATTTCTTGAACAACGCCATGACCTCACTGTACTCGGTATGAGAAGAGCGACCTTCTATATTTATCGACATTCTAATTTTTTTTTTGGTCCTGAAGTAGAAAGAGACTCTTTATTTCTCTTGTTACAGGGCTGGAGCAGCTTCACGGTCGGGGCCAGCAAGTTTGCGTCTGCTGCCAAGGAAAGTGTAAGTGTCCCTGTGTCAGGCCTGTCTCCACCTTTTTCTGGTCTCCATACTTGTTTGGGGATAGCGGCTCAGATGGCATTAAATCCAGACGGTCAGTGTAATGGGCAAGTTCCATATCAGCTCTGCTTTAAAGCCGAAATTCAGGCGAACCTTTACATGCAGTTAAAAAAAAAAAATATATATATATATGTGTGTGTGTGTGTATGTATGTATACATATTATGTGTATATATGTATATATATATATATATATATATATATATATATATGAGAGAGATAATGTATGTATTTGTGTGTGTGTGTGTGTGTATATATATATATCACCCCCCCCCCTCTCTCTCTCTCTCTCTCTCTCTCTCTCTCTCATATTTATATATATATATATATATATATATACACACACACATACAAATACATACATTCTCTCTATCTATCCCTCCCATATCTATCTTTCTATATATATATATATATATAGTATATGTGTGTGTATTTTTTCTTTTTAATTATTTATTTTTATAATATTTAGAGATCAGGAATAAGTTGTTGCCATTTTGAACGTATTGCCAATGGGGTTTTGTTAACCTCCCTGGCGGTATTCCCGAGTGTAGCTCGGGGTAAAGTTTCAGCACCACAAGCGGTAACCCCGAGCTACACTCGGGAATACACTGCAGTGTTGCTCCGGGATCTCTTCTTCGCTTACCTTGTCCTGCGCTCCCGCGATGTCCCTCCTGCAGTGTCCCCGGCAATGTCCTCCGGCCGATGCCGGCATCTGTCATCTGGGTTCCGTCCCCTGCGAGCGTCGGGACGTACGGGGGACGGAACTGGCAGGAAATTTAAAAATGTCAAAAAGTGACATTCACTAAAATCACTAAAATCACATAGTATAACATTCCTGTATCAAACCATTTCACATACATTTTGTCCCGAGTGCTTTGTCCGGCGCCCTGCCTGCATTTTTACTGTTCTTCCTGCCTGGAAACTGAGAAACGTCCATGGCGTCCAAAAAGCGTCCCTTTAGGTCAGGCGTGGTTTTAGACCGGCTAGAGAACAGCGATAGTAAATCAGAACCACTTGCAGAATTGAGTGATAATGATTCGTGGGGGAAATTCCTCATCAGACACTGAAAACGATTCTGCGACTTTGCTCAGCGATGTGCGAACTTGGCGCTATATTTCACATTTCAAAGTTTTTGGTTTGATTATATTATTGAATTAAATTTATTATTATTATATTATTTTTTATGATTATTTATATTATAATTTATGATTTCGTGTTTCAAATTTTAACATACCCGGGATGTTTACTAGACTCTTGTTTGCACAGATTTCAGTGAGTTATTGCTAAAAATTACAGGCCTACAATAAAAATACGACACATTTCCATGCAAAAAAATGTACCGCTTTGAGCACAGAAATACTAACATAATCAGACCACTAGGTGGGTTAAGCATCGCATACAACAAATGGGAATACATTTCAGAGATCAAATTATATGTTTTATTTTTATGCCTAGATAAACTGCTTCTTACTTGTGTGTATTTTTTTCTTCTCTGTTTTAGGCAACCAAGCTGGGAACACAAGCCACACAGAAGGTGAGACCACCTAGGACTGCAGCCCGGGGTAGTGGGGGCTCAGAGTCGTACTCCTTTTGATGCTGGAACAATGGCTGTCCGTAGAGGGACATTTCCTAAGGCAGTGGTATGGGCTTACTGCTGCTTTATAAAAGTATATATACCTATTACAACGCACATTTATAAAGTGCTCCCCTGGCTTTGGAAGTCTGAATTCAGTAGAGCACTGTTCTTCTGAATGGGAGAGCAGAATAAAAAAAACCTGGCATGAGAGCCTGGTCATGTAACCTGTCAGTCATGTGACCGGCCTCTCCTCCAATTGCAGAGTTAGCTGTGCTGCGTTTAGGCAGAGAGAACTCTGGGATATTGAAGGCTCTGGGCCATTATATAAATGGGTCATAACTTGGAGACTAAACATGGTATATAGTGGAGAGCAATCTTTCTTCTTTATTATAAATGTCCTACTCCGTCTAAAGCTACAACTTGCCTGGAGTTTGCATGTTGTGCCTGTGTGAGTTTCCTCCGGGTACTCCAGTTTCCTTCCACACTCCAAAGACATGCTGGTAGATTAATTGATTCCTGTCCAAATTGGTTCTAGTATGTATGAATGTAAGTTAGGGACCTTAGATTGTAAAGCTACAAATGGCACCACCTGCCTGGAGTTTGCATGTTCTCCCTGTGCCTGTTTGGGTTTCCTCCGGGTACTCTAGTTTCCTCCCACGCATGCTGGTAGGTTAATTGATTCCTGTCCATATTGTCCCTTGTATGTGTATGTATGAATGTGAGTTAGGGATCTTAGATTGTACAGCTACAAATGGCCCAACCTGCCTTGAGTTTGCATGTTCTCCCTGTGCCTGTGTGGGTTTCCTCCGGGTACTCTGGTTTCCTCCCACGCATTCTGGTAGGTTAATTGATTCCTGTCCAAATTGGTCCTAGTATGTATGAATGTAAGTTAGGGACCTTAGATTGTAAAGCTACACATGGCACCACCTGCCTGGAGTTTGCATGTTCTCCCTGTGCCTGTGTGGGTTTCCTCCGGGTACTCTGGTTTCCTCCCACGCTTGCTGGTAGGTTAATTGATTCCTGTCCATATTGTCCCTTGTATGTGTATGTATGAATGTGAGTTAGGGACCTTAGATTGTAAAGCTACAAATGGCACCACCTGCCTGGAGTTTGCATGTTCTCCCTGTGCCTGTGTGGGTTTCCTCTGGGTACTCTGGTTTCCTCCCATGTATGCTGGTAGGTTAATTGATTCCTGTCCATATTGTCCCTTGTATGTGTATATATGAATGTGAGTTAGGGACCTTAGATTGTACGCCCCTTGAGGGTTAGGGACTGATGTGAATGTACAATATATATGTAAAGTGCTGCGTAAATTGACAGCGCTATACAAGTACCTATAATAAAGTAGCCATTACAGAGGAGTTCATTTTTACAGTAGGGTCAGGTGAATGGTGACCATTCGGTCCATCTAGAGGGACGCAGGTTAGACAATGACCGCATCTAGATGGTCAGTACTCCTCTTGAGCCAGTTGGTATTGCTTCAGTGTATTTGGCCTTTTCTATTGCAGGGAATACAGCACCTGTTCACTAGTGTAGGGTCCCCAGGGGTCTGTGCATATCAATAAATCACAGGTGTCCAAGATCCACCTAAACGGGCCCTAATTGGCGCGAAAAGTTAGAAAACCCATTAATTATACGGTTTCATTGAGGTATCTGTGTGAAAGATGTCCCTATAATTGCTCACATTGATGTCCCTGCGTGGTGTTCCTGTGGATGTGACCTGTCATTGTGATTTGATAAACAGCCGTTTTTTAGCTACAGGATAGGCTACATTGCTTACATTCGTGATCACTGTGAATGGTCATCATAGAGATCACACGCGGTATAGAGCCGCTCAGATCGGCTCTGTACCCAGTATATATGAACTGAGACATTTAAGGACAGCTTGGTTCACAGCTATTGATGGACACAGCGACTGCCGCTCCACCACTCATTTCAGGGTGTACATCAGGAGGTAAGTGGTTAAAATCAATTGAACAGATCGATATAATCTGTGTGATTGTACTGATACAAAGTTATATTGAGACCTATTTGAGTTAGTTTGTTTGTTTCTTTGATTGTTTGTTTGCTTTACTCTCCACACAGAGGATTTCCACTTTCATGGTGAAGGTGGGAAACCTGTTCAGCCGTAGAGTGCCGAGCAGCTCTAAATCTACAACCAATCAGAGTTGCTGATTTTCGGCACAGCCTTGAGTACCATTAATGCCCTGAGATCTACTGGAGGACAGGCAAGAGGACTGATCTATAAAATCTGGAGAATATCGGGGAGGTTTCCAACAGTGTTGTTTGTTTTGAGAACGAAAAGTAAAAAATAGGATTGGCTGTTGTCTACCTCTCCAGGTTCCATGCTCCATTTTTATATTTCAGGCCCATATTCTCGAGCAACCAATCAGATTGTAGCCGTTTTTGCAGTGACTATTCTGATTGGATGCTGCAGACAACACAACTTTTTCCTTTTGCTTCTGTTGTCCTATATGTGATCCACTATATAATGTACAAAAGAAGAATAGGTGGGGGTTATTGAAACCATACTAAAGCAGCTTCTTCTCCCCTCCCCCCTCTCCAACTCTGCCGGCGTGCAGTTTTGGGGAGGGAACAAGCATCCAGCGGACTCGGTAATGGAGCCGTATTTGTAGGCATGGTCTGTGTATGGCTGTTGTGATGATCTCATGTGTTGTCCAGAAGCCCCGATCTCTCTTTTCTTTCCATTGTTCCCCTTCAACAGTTCAGTGCTGCCGGCCTGTTCAGTAAACCAAAGAGGACAGGTGACTTGCAAAGTGCAGTAACCAATGAGATTTCAGTTTATTGGAGTCGCTTCAGTTAAAGGATCAGTCCACTGTAGAGATGCACTATGTGGCCAAACATTTATAGATCTTTGACCACCACACTTACATTATATGGCCAGAAGTATGGGAACAGCCTTCTAAACGACTGAGTTCAGATGCCTCCAGTGAAGGGTACTGTTGATGCTACAGTAGAGAGAGACTATGGTCCCCTCCAACCTTGAGGAGCAATTCAGTGAAGGTCCTTTTTCTGATCCACCATGACTGCTGCTGTGTGCAAAGCCAGCTCCATAAAGACTTGGTTTGACCAGTTTGGCGTGGAGGAACTTGTGGGACCTCAACTCTACTGAACACCTTTTGGGATGAATTGGAACACTGTGAGTCAGGTCTTCTTCTCCTCCAACATTACCTGACCTAATGAGCACAAAATCCCACAGACACACTCTAAAGAATAGGAAGGTGCTCAACCTTTTGAAGAGTTGAGGCCACTTAAGTGATTTGGCAACCAGTCACTGGCCACCATGAAATTAGTTCAGAATTCCCAATTCTTTATTGCGAATAGCCTAATGAACATTTTCATCTTGCAGCCGCTGAATGCTGATGGGAGGGAGAGGAGGAAAACCCAGCTTTCAGAGGTTGCAGGAGGAAAATGGAGAGGATCAGTTCCTGTATATGCTTATATGGGGACAACCTTCTATATGACTAAGTCTAGATGTCTCCAGGGAAGGGTACTGTTGATGCTACAGTATAGAGACTATGGTCACCTCCAACCTTGAGGAGCAATTCAGTGAAGGTCCTATTCTGTTCCATCATGACTGCTGCTGTGTACAAAGTCCGCTCCATAAAGACTTGGTTTGACCAGTTTGGCGTGGAGGAACTTGTGGGACCTCAACCCTACTGAACACCTTTGGGATGAATTAGAACACTGTGAGTCAGGTCTTCTCCTCCAAAATCACCTGATCTAATGAGCATAAAATCCCACAGACACACTCTAAAGAAGGGGGGTGCTCAACCTCTTGAAGAGTGGAGGAGTGATTTGGCAACCAGTTGCGGGCCACCATGAAATGACTTCAGAATTCCCAATTTTTTATTGTGAATAGCCTAATGAACATTTTCCTCCTGTAGCCGCTGATGGGAGGGAGAGGAGGAGAACCCAGCTTTCAGATCAGAGGCTGTAGGAGGAAAATGGAGAGGATCGGTTCCTGTATATGCTTCCCCCCCATCCAAGTGTAAAACCAAATGTGATAGGGAGGCCGCACGGGCCCCCTGGAGCATGGGATGGGGTCACCATAGCTACCCCTGATGTTGCACCAGTGGTCACGATTGAGAACCCTGACGTTGCACCAGTGGTTGGGTGGTGTGGTAAAAACGCTGGGTTTTACCAACCCCCCACCCCTTTCCCAAACTCCAAATTTAAACAAACCCTCGTTCTGTGCCCCCTATAATACTGCTTTCACATTGATGCGCTGCGGTGTACCCGCACCATGGGTTCAGCACAGTGCACCTGCGGCTTTCCTGTGGGTTAGGTGAACTTTGCCGTAGACGTCTAGTATTTCTTGCGGGTGTGGTGCACTTTCAGAAAGCACATCAAACCCACAGGATATAATAGAAGTGTGCTTCCCTGGTTTGAGGTCGAGGGCTACATCAGCGGACCAAAGGGTGGGCGCCTCTGCTCTAAAGTCTTCTCAGTAGAGTGGAAGCTGTAATAGCTGTGTGAAGGTAAACCCCATCTAATGGCCATGGTTTTGGCATGGAATGTCCAACAAACTCGCATAGCTGCGATGAGTAGGTGTCCACAAATTATTTTAGATATAGATGGAGCCTAAAAGGCCCAGTCCCCATTGGCTCCTTGTGCTCAACAGCCATGGAGTTGTGCCTGTTCCCCCTGTGGCCTCCTTGGTATTACAGATGCATGGCAGCCAACGAACCAAGAGAGACCAACAATGGCTGCATTCATACTCCCTCACTACAAGTTTCCCTCAATCTATTGACAGTATGAAGACAACTGTACCAGTTCTGAGTGGACTGATGCTTTAGGAGATTGATTCTGATTGGCTGTTAGGCGTTACTGGACTTTGCACTTCATTCTTGCTGCAAGTAGGGACTTAAAGTGTACATAAAACCCTTTTTTTTTTTTTTTTTTTCTTAAATTGAGATAGGGTAAGGAAGGGTTAAAACCCTTGTCTGTTTTTTTCCTGTCTCTGTCCCATTGGGGGGGGCGGGGGGGATTTTTTTTCACTTCCTGCAGTTGAGTGAGAGGAAATCTCTCCAAATTAAGGGAATCCCTTCATAGTAGTCACCAGAACACTTGTCCCTATTGTAAGATATCCCCTCTGTTTTGGTGACAATGTACATTTTTGGATTCCCCTCATTTTCAGTCACTAAGGCGAATAGGCAGTAAAAACCAGACAGACGTTCTAACCCTTCGCCACTCTATCGAGAACTGAATAAAGATGCCCTTTAATTGGTGCACCAGAATTTCATAGAGAATATTGTATGAGCAGGCACTCTTCTCTCTCCTGTGCTGTCCTGTCGTCTTTCCTGGCTTCTCACGGTCTCCGCTCCTCATGCCTGCCTGTCCTCACTCTTCATTCAGTGATGTCGTCAGGGGTGAATTAAACCTTAGTAAAGGTTTGTTTTAAAACTGACCTCCAGCTATACCTGCAATCTGGCACAATTGTACAGGTTCTTCTCCTGTATGGAAATGGCTTACTTTGATTTCAGTGCACACTGTGAGCTTCTCACAGTGTGCATTAGAAGTCAGAGCCTGGATGGAGGCCATCCAGCATCATCTAGCACTTTCCTTCCCAGCCTGACTGTCCCTGGCCCACCCCTTTCACTCATTGGATTTCAGTTCTTTCAATGATGGACAATCAGCATCACCTGTAGATGGTCTGTATGCAAATACAGCCTAATTAGGAACATCCACTCTTGCCGGTGGCCATCCATCTAGTAAAGAAATCTTGCCAACTGGAACAAAGCAGCAAAAACATGACAGTGTTCATAGCGCTGATCTGCTACCGTCACATTATTATTAAAAAAAAAAAAAAAAGTTTTTATAAGTTTCCTATGACCCTGTCCTGGCACTGCTTCTATCTTGTGAACCAGGAAGAGGGCTTGGACCAGTGTGAAATGGCTGTTTCCTGGGTTCTCTCTCTTTCCATCAATTCTCTATACAATTCTACTGTACATCCTAGGGCAGGGGTGGGCAACTGTGGCCCTTCAGCTGTTGGTGAACTACAAGTCCCATCATGCCTCTGCCTTTGGGAGTCATGCTTGTAACTGTCAGTTTTGCAATGCCCCATGGGGCTTGTAGTTCTACAACAGCTGAAGGGCCACAGTTGCCCACCCCTCTCCTAGGGGGTCATGACAAATGGGTGATCTTGATGGAACAACAGCTTCCTAGTGTCAGGATCACTAACAGACCGTTTGCTAGTCTCTGTGGAATTGCTCCCTCGCTACCAGGTCAGCGAGACGATCGGTCCGTATCTTCATGCTGCTAATGGATTGTCTGAGCAGGCCAGTGGGATGGCAAGCTGCAAAGTGAAAGCTGGTAATACTGGTGGGGTTACAATCACAAGACTGACTGAACAAAGTACTTGGCACATAAATCGGTTTGCATCTGTATTTTTATTAAGTAGTTGGCTGCCCACCTAGAGATGTGATTATTCTAGGACCAGCACAAAGTTAAAGAACAGTAGAATGTGCCCTTTTGTGACTAGGGGTCTGACAATATTAGCAGCTTTTAGGGTATTGAAAGGTGTGTTTTTTTTTTTTTTTTGTTTTTTTTAATTTCCTTTTAAGTAAAAAAAATAAATATTGTTTTTAATACTGTAATTGTATCTGACAATTACAGTATTAAAACAATAATTTTTTATTTTATTTTAATACTGTCTTTGTCAGATACAAGTACAGTATTAAAACAATACGTTTATTTTTTTAATTAAAAGGGTATAAAAAAAATAATAAACCTTTCAATACCCTAAAAGATGCTAAAATTTGTCAGATACAATTAAACACATAGTCATCTTCGTCGCAGATTGTAGGTTTATTTTGCAAATGAAGCCTCCAGCCTGCATGTAGGGGAACCATCCTGATTGGTTCCCTATTGTTAGTGGGGGGCCATAATGGTCAGTGATAGCTTAATCTAGCAGCTCTGCACAGTATCGGCTTCTAATTATCAACATACTTTCAGTGTGAGACGCTAAGCAGGGCAACTTTGCTACAGATTGCAGGCAGAAAGGGGTTAAAAAGTACCTACAGATTTACAAAATACCTGATGCTACACCACTGAATTTCCATCGTGTTGCTCTCAATTCCTTTATATCCCTCTTCCAACCAGCTGTCTCCCCATTCCCTTGCATGCAGTCTGTACGGATCACTGGTTTGCATGACTTACTCGTGTACTTGCACATACAGTTGTGAGAATAAGTCTAAGACCCCTTAGCGATTTTCTGGATTTGCGCTTGAGCATCATCGGAGTGTCATCTAGAAGAATCCTAAGGGTTCGCATTCTCTCACAAGTATCCACAATGTGTGCATGTTCCCTATGTCCATTCATTGCTCTCTCGCCATCCTGACCGATCTCCTCTTTTTTTTTTTTTTTTTTTATTTTCCCTGGATAGGCCTCTGAGCTAGGCCAGACCATTAATGAGAATGTTGTCAAACCAGCCCAGGAGAAGGTAACTTCACAGAGATGTAATTGTAAAGATGAACACTGCTGGCTATGGGGCTCAGCACGGTGTCTATGTGAATCGGTGTCTTATGTCTGTGAAGGTCCTATCCGTGTGTCCCCATCGTTGCTTTTTCCATTTCACATGCACCTAAGCTGTACTAACCATGCTATGAGTTGGATGTTAACGGGGGTAGCCATTGGATTTGTTTTACCATCTGCTCAGTTAAACATGCAAGTCTACCTTTAGACCTAATCTAGCCTAGAGTAGCCTTTCTCAACCATTTTACTGCAAAGTAATCCTGAAAATAAATTTCAGGTCTTGGGGAACCCCTTCTACACTTTCAAAGGTCAGAAGGAAAAAAGTCCCTTACACTGGTGCCAGTGGGAAGAATGTCCCTTACGTTGGTGGCTAATGGGAAGAGCTTTGTTTATATCGGTGGCCAGTGGGAAGAGCGTCCCTTACGTTGGTGGCCGGTGGGAAGAGCGTCCCTTACGTTGGTGGCCGGTGGGAAGAGCGTCCCTTACGTTGGTGGCCGGTGGGAAGAGCGTCCCTTACGTTGGTGGCCGGTGGGAAGAGCGTCTCTTACGTTGGTGGCCGGTGGGAAGAGCGTCCCTTACGTTGGTGGCCGGTGGGAAGAGCGTCCCTTACGTTGGGTGGCCGGTGGGAAGAGCGTCCCTTACGTTGGTGGCCGGTGGGAAGAGCGTCCCTTACGTTGGGAGGCCGGTGAGAGAAGCGTCCTTTACGTGGGCAGGCCGGTGGGAAGAGCGTCCCTTACGTTGGTGGCCGGTGGGAAGAGCGTCCCTTACGTTGGTGGCCGGTGGGAAGAGCGTCCCTTACATTGGGAGGCCAGTGAGAGAAGCGTCCTTTACGTGGGGAGGCTGGTGGGAAGAGTATGCCTTACGTTGGGGGGTGCCAGTGGGAAGAATGCCACCTTTTAACGGACTTCTAAAAAGATCATCGGCATGATGCAGCTGGCTCTGCCACATGGGACTGGCTGTGGAACTATGCAGGCACCATCAAATGGGAGGTCAATCAGCCAAATCTTAGGGATACCCGAGCAACCTCCTGGGCGGAACATAGTGGCACAGGAGGCAAGGCTGAGCTAATAAAGAAAGACGGGGCATATTGGCACGGCCCCAAAATCTTTGCAACGAAGCAAAACCAAAACCATGCCTATCTCCTCTAACTCCCTCCTTTACAGCATACGACTTTCTGTAAAATACAGGTGCTCTTTAATTTTGGCTGTATAATTGTTGCTTGTCCATTGTTGACCATTGTCTCTGTTCCGCTTGGCTAAGCTTGCGTTTGTCATTTCATGTTTTGTCAGTTTCAACTCTAGACAGGAAATCTTAACTCTATATTGCCAGAAGCTTTTCCTTCCAATTGGTTCGATTGTAATGCTACTCGCAGAATGGCACGGTAGTGAAAAGCAATGGATATTGATTTAAAATCAGCTGTTGTTTGAAATCACTAACCACAATCCGCTCTCCTTGCAATGAGAGAACGACTAAAATGAAAACCGAGGATGTGACGCCATCACAGATTTGTACCTTGGACAACCTCTAAACCAGGGGCAGACTGACAACTCATGGGGCCCCCGGGCAATAGGGGATCAAGGGGCCCCTATGTCCTTGCCCACACTCAAAGCACACCCAAAAAAGCCTATAAAAGGTACCAGGGGCATTTCATGGGGCCCCATACTGACCCCGGGCCCTCGGGCAGTGCCCGAATGCTTGAATGGTCAGTCCGCCCCTGCTCTAAACGACATCGCGGTTTATCCAGGAAAAGCCGTCATTTCATTCTGAGAGCTGGAGCTATGGTTTAGATCTCACCTGTGGAATGTCAGGGATGAAGATTGGTTCTAAAAGTAACCATTAGGGCCCCATTCCAAATTCAAAATTCAATCGGTAAATGACCCTGTCCATCCCACCCCATAAAGGCCATCCATGATGTAGGGGCCCCCTAAGTCCTGTCCAGCACAATGATCCTTCTGGCTGTCAGGTGCACCATTGCATTAGTAGCTCTACCATTGCAAGTTGGAGTATTTTATAGGTTCTGATTAGTGATTACAGCAGTTCCCTTTGACAAAAAGAAATCATTTGAAAACAAAACTTGTTGTTGGTTCTGTTGGGCCCCGTATCGCTAATAAATGCCAGCATCAATAGGGCCACCTTTTAGCTAGCAAGCCTTTTGTGTCCTGAGTCTGACTAATGCTTCCTGTGCAAGGCGTGATCTACTAATCAACTAATGCCAAAGCCCCGCTTCTCTAATCCACGCAAGGCAACATCGCTGCACCTGATTGGCTTTTCGGTGAAGGGAGTCTGTCCCCTTTGCACATCACCACCACCACCCTCCACTGAACTCCCCTCCCCTGTATATCCCTTTTTCCTCCCACGTTCTAGGTGAAGGACGGACGAATCTTAGAAGACGTCAGCAGTTCAGTATCCAGTCTAGCCTCAAAGGTAGGGGGCGCTGTGATGGCATGGGGTAGCTGGACGCCACATCCGGTGTCTTGGTCAACTGTTGGTGGTCATGTGGCCTTTAAGAGAACCTGTCATAGAAAATGTTAAAATCAGTTCTGCATACCATATTGCATTGCTCAGTGTCCTTGTGACTTGTCACATGGGAGGTAGGGGAGTGCCTACGCTGTGTTTACCAGGGTTCATGATACCGTCACCCCCAAGCATGCCGTGGATGTGTCGACGGCTCACATGCCATCTTGTATTTGCATTGTCAACTTCTAACCAAATATGTTTGTTTTCTCTACGCTGCCTTTTTTTTTGGATGTGACGGTGAGTGCTCTAGCCATGTGTATTACCTACACAGAGTGTGCATTCTACTCCCAGCCTCAGTCTTATTGCTGCCAGAGATCTATGGGCTGTGTAGAGAGCTCTGTGCACTGCATTTAGGGGGATTCATGCAAGGTAGGAATGTGTTTCGGACAAAGGGGTGTGAGCAGTCCCTGAAGTCAGAGTAAGTCCTCATGCACACGGGATGTTTTTACAGCGGCTGTTTTTGGCTTTTGACATTTTTTTCTACAGCCAGTAAACCCCCCAGCATGTCCATACACACAGGCTGCAGTCAGCGTTTTTTTGGCTGGGGAACAAAAAACCCCCCAAAAAACAGAACGAGTAGGTTTTTAGAGGAGTTTTGTAGCTGTATACATGCTCTAATGCAGAAAAATGCAGCAAGCCAGCATTTTTGGACCAGGGGCGAACTGACCATTTGGAAACTTGGGCACTGCCCGAGGGCCCGGGGTCAGTAGGGGGCCCCATGAGATGCCTCTGGTACCTTTTTCATAGGCTTTTTTGAGTTTGGGCAAAGACACGGGCCCCATGATACCCTATTGCCTGGGGTCCCATGAGTTTTCAGTGCGCCCCTGTTTTGGACATTTTTTTTGAGCAAAAAACTAATATTTTTTTTTTGGGCTAAAAACCGCAAACGCAGCAAAATGCTAATGCAAAAATGCAGAAAAACTTGCGTTTTTAACGTGACTTTTAACAGCTAAATCTACCAGCTTTATTAAAACGCCCCGTGTGCATGGATCATAACAATGCAAAGAGATTACATCTTTAACCCGTAGGCGTCGAGCGCACACAAATATGCGGCCTCTCAGCGTCTGGGCCTTGATGCCGAGCGGCCGCATATGTGCGCACCAAATTGAAAATACTTATGTGCTGAGAGCGCGTGCTCCCTGCACATATGTCTGTGACTCACGGAAAGATCTCGATCTCCCCTTGCGATCGGGACCTTTTCTGATCATGTGACAGACGTGACAGTGAATCACGGCGGTCACATGACCCTAAAACCCCTCACCGGCTTCTGAAACCTCTTAAAGGGCCGGGAGGCGCCGGCGCAAAAGGGGTTAATGTGAACCCACCCCTTCCGTACATAACTCCTCTTTCTCTATTCTCCCACTGGGACTACAGAAAGAAGCCTTGTGTTGGCTCCAGACCAAATTGTTGGTACTTACTCGGGCTCCTTCCCCATGTGACAGTCCTGGGCAAATCGTAAGGAACCTAATGCTGTCACATGGGAAAAGGAGTGAGTCACCCATACCAAGAAGTACCAGATATTTCACTTCACTCCCATAGGCAACACAGAACCGAGGGAGAACAAAGGAATAGGAAAGTGGGGTAATGAAGAAGCATGGCGCTAAGTGAACTTTTTCCTTTACCTTGTAGGTCAAGGTTCACGTTAAAGACACCTTGGGGTAGATTTACTAAAACTGGAGAGTACACAATCTGGTGCAGCTGTACACCCTAGCCCAGGGGTCTGCAACCTTTAAGACATAAAGAGCCACTTGGACCCGTTTCCGAGAGGGAAAAAAAGACTGGGAGCCGCAAAACCATTGCAACATTTAAAACAAATCCGACACTGCATATATTGCGAAAAGCGCTCTGGTCATGAAGGAGGTTTAAGGGCCCAGTAAGCAAAGGGTTAACCAGGGCCACAGTGTATCGTCATAATCACAATCATAGCCTTAGGTCAGTGGTGGGCAACCTTTTTTTTCAACTGAGCCAAATCTCGCCAAAACCACGATTGAAATTTATTTTGAGAGCCACATTTTTAAAACTGAAAATACATCCCCCATATAGTAATTCATCCCCCATAGTAATTCATCCCCCATATAGTAATTCATCCCCCCTATAGCAATTCATCCCCCCTATAGCAATTCATCCCCCATATAGTAATTCATCCCCCATATAGTAATTCATCCCCCCTATAGTAATTCATCCCCCCTATAGTAATTCATCCCCCCTATAGTAATTCATCCCCCCTATAGTAATTCATCCCCCCTATAGTAATTCATCCCCCCTATAGTAATTCATCCCCCATATAGTAATTCATCCCCCATATAGTAATTCATCCCCCATATAGTAATTCATCCCCCATAGTAATTCATCCCCCATATAGTAATTCATCCCCCATATAGTAATTCATCCCCCATATAGTAATTCATCCCCCATAGTAATTCATCCCCCATAGTAATTCATCCCCCATATAGTAATTCATCCCCCATATAGTAATTCATCCCCCATATAGTAATTCATCCCCCATATAGTAATTCATCCCCCCTATAGTAATTCATCCCCCCTGTGTCAATTCACTTACCTTTGCTCCGCGCGTTCCTCTAGCTGTGTTTCCGCGCCGTTCTGGTCTTCAGGGCGGACTGTGAGAGGAGAGGAGTTCGTCACGCTGCCCCGCCTACATCCTGACAGCCAATGTTTGGAGGAGGGAGGGGAGCGGGCGCCCGGCACATAGAAGAGCTGCATTAAAAGAGCCGCGGCTTGCCGACCCTATTGCCTGTCACCTGGTGGGCAGTGTGCTCCGGAGCCGCAGGAAAGGTGAAAAAGAGCCGCATGCGGCTCCGGAGCCGCGGGTTGCCGACACCCGCCCTAGCCAATCGCACCCCTAGAACTACATCTCCCAAGAGCGTTTCCTTACACACAGTGGTGGGAGATTTACTTGCAGCTGTACACCATAGCCCAGGGCTTAAAATTTCAAGTCCTGAGCTACTAGCCAGGCCTTAAGAGTTACTTGCCACCAACAAACAGAGACACCTGTACACACACACCGACATGTACATACATACATACATACACACACAGAAACATGTACACACGCACAGAGACACATGTATACACACACAGGCACGTACATACACGCATACACACAGATACATGTACATACACACGCACAGACACATGTACATACATACACAGATACGTGTACATACAGACATGTACGTACTTACACACAAACACACATGTACATGCACACAGACACATGTACACACAAACACATACATGTACATACACACAGACACATGTACAGATACACACATGTACATACACACACACACCCTATAAAAAGTTGCAGTACTTCATTGTTCACTCACAGATCCGGGTACTGCACTCTAGGGGGAGGCAGAGAGCACAGCACACACTCCTTCCTTTGCTTTCACTGCACTCAGCTATTGAGCAGTCTGACGGCTCCCAGTGCCAATGACAGATCCGGCCTGAGCTCTGAGCCTGCTCAGCAAGACAGCCCTGGGGGACACACTCGCCACTACCATAATTTCCACTCGCCATTGGCAAGTGGAAATTTCAAGGCCTGCCATAGCCACTCCGCTTCTAACTTCAGCTTGTTCAATGAAGCTTTGAGAATAAAACCTGGAAGCTGATTGGTTTCTATGCAGAGCTGCACCAGATTTTGCACTCTCCAGCTTTAATAAATCAACCCCCTGGTCTCCAATGATATAAAATTGCCAGTATCTTGCAACAGAAGACACGATACACTCGGCTGTCAGGCAGCCTGAGTCTCCTACCTCCCATTTGTTCCAATGCTGAAGCCCCTGTAATACGCTTAGCCATTCAACTCATCTACATACTGTGCTCATTCATTGAGAACTAGGTTTCCTTTCTATGACCCCCCCAATGTCACTACAGGACTCAGCAGTGGGATAGGGGTCAAAGCATGCAACCAGAGTACACGGGGAAGGGCACAGACATCCGACACTCCCGGAAGTGTCAAATTCTTAAATCTCAAGACAAGTGAGCGCTTAAAACAACTTATAAAATCAATAAGTGAACAAAATTAAATTAAACTAGAAAATAGCAGCTGAACACCAAAAAGGTACCATAAAACCTTCACAATAATCAGAATGCATAAAGGGGGGGAGGTGCAGCGCTAACTTAATAAATATACACTTAAATAGTTACACAAACCAATGTTAAGGTGCTATTAAAGTGCAAAACGGTGACTAAAATGAGTATAGTCCATAACGTGTTCAAAAGGTGTTCAAAACCCAAGAGTCTTCAAAAAGCTCCAATGCCTGGATTCGTGGATGAGGTGATAAAGGTATAAAGATTGCGCACTCACCAGATACGCAATCCAAATGCGCATTCAAAGCAGATAATCCTAGGGTCCTCATATGGATCTGGTCAGATCTGGTCACAAAAGCCCCTCGTCACTCGATGGTGTTTGCCACGCATAGAAGAAAAAAGGGGGGGCCACTCTGTTGGCAGTAATTCAATAACAAGTCTGGGGTATGCGATATCCGAGCATCCGGAAGGGTTGCCGCAGATTGACCTGCAGATTTCGGGATCTGCACAAGCTACATCATCTGTGAAGAGGACTCTGCTGATCATCCCAGGAAGAACCATCAAAAAGAATGGCAACACCTTGAGGTAAGCTCTCTTCTTGCAGCTTACCTCAAGGTGTTGCCATTCTTTTTGATGGTTCTTCCTGGGATGATCAGCAGAGTCCTCTTCACAGATGATGTAGCTTGTGCAGATCCCGAAATCTGCAGGTCAATCTGCGGCAACCCTTCCGGATGCTCGGATATCGCATACCCCAGACTTGTTATCAAATTCTTAAGAATCTGATGAAGGCTGCAACACTGGATTGGATCAAAATGGATGGGAGGTAGGAGACCAGGGGTACCAGGGAGGCAAGTATAATAGCTCTTCTGTTGCAAGATACTGGCAGTTTTACATCCTTAGAGACCTGACAGGACATCTTTAACCCTCGGCTCTTTTTGGGGTTTAGTGGGGAAGGGTAGGCACCCCTCTCAGCACTTTATCTATGAACCCAGATCAAAGTCTCTGACAGGAATGAAAGGTCTGCTCAGAGGTGTGATAGTGTAGGTCAGCTTCGAGGTCATACTGTTCTTATTCATTGTGCACTGTTACCTTCCTATGACCCCCTATGCCACTACATGACTTGGCAGTCAAATAGGGGGTCAAAGAATGTAACCAGAGCACGCTGGGAAGGACAAAGACATCCGACACTCCCGGAAGTGTCAAATTCCTAAGAATCTGATGAAGGCTGCAACACTGGATTGGATCAAAGGGGAGGTAGGAGACAAGGGGTACCAGGGAGGCAAGTATAATAGCTCTTCTGTTGCAAGGTACTGGTAGTTTTACATCCTTAGAGACCTGACAGGACACCTTTAACCCTTGGCTCTTTTTGGGGTTTAGGGGGGGGAAGGGTAGGCACCCCTCTCAGGACTTTATCTATGAACCCAGATCAAAGTCTCTGACAGGAATGAAAGGTCTGCTCAGAGGTGTGATAGTGTAGGTCAGCTTCGAGGTCAACATAATTTAACTGACCCCATTCGGCACTACTCGCCTTCCCGTTGAAGTTTCACTACCTTGTTTGGCCACCATGATCAAGCCAGCGCTTTGGGTAGGGGGGAGCATGTGACTCTGCACCCCCCATATTGCTGACTGCCTCCTTAGGCTGTCACATGGAGCAGGTAGAGCGTCCTCAGTCCTGTGTAAGTTCCGGGCTACATTTTCACATGGTTTCTTACCTTTGATTCCGAAGGCTTAACGGAGCAGCAGGAGAGTTAGGTGAAGGCCAGTTTGGGTAGCAGGGAAGGGTGGCACTTGAGTTGTTACTTTGCTCTATATGGGTAGAATTGTGTTTCCAGCCTCTGCTGTGAGTATGTTGCTGGTTAGGCTAATGATGACACCAAGCAGAATATAACCTTCAGGTCTCTTCTGTAGGTGCAGGGCGTCGGGACTAAGAGCTGGAAAGATGTCACCAGCTTTTTCTCAGGAAAGAGTGAGGACAACACGGAAAGGTGAGTGATGAGGCCCTTTTTCTGCATTTGTCAGCAAGTTTGCTCAAAGAGAATGGTCAGTGGAAAGAATGTCCCTTACATTGGGGGTCAGTGGGAAGAATGTCCCTTACATTGGAGGTCAGTGGAAAGACTGTCCCTTACATTGGGGATCAGTGGGAAGTATGCTCCTTACGCTGGTGTTCAGTGGGAAGAATGTCCCTTAGATTGGTGGTCAGTGGGAAGAATGTCCCTTACATTGGGGGTCAGTGGGACGAATGTCCCTTACATTGGAGGTCAGTGGGAAGAATGACCCTTACATTGGAGGTCAGTGGGAAGAATGTCCCTTACATTGGAGGTCAGTGGGAAGAATGTCCCTTACATTGGGGGTCAGTGGGACGAATGACCCTTACATTGGAGGTCAGTGGGAAGAATGACCCTTACATTGGAGGTCAGTGGGAAGAATAACCCTTACATTGGAGGTCAGTGGGAAGAATGACCCTTACATTGGTGATCAGTGGGAAGAATGACCCTTACATTGGAGGTCAGTGGGAAGAATGACCCTTACATTGGAGGTCAGTGGGAAGAATGACCCTTACATTGGAGGTCAGTGGGACGAATGTCCCTTACATTGGAGGTCAGTGGGACCAATGTCCCTTACATTGGTGGTCAGTGGGAAGAATGTCTCTTACATTGGGGGGCTGGTGGGAAGAATGTCCCCTACATTGGTGGTCAGTGGGAACAATGTCCCTTACATTGGAGGTCAGTGGGAAGAATGTCCCTTACATTGGGGGTCAGTGGGAAGAATGTCCCTTACATTGGAGGTCAGTGGGAAGAATGTCCCTTACATTGGAGGTCAGTGAGAGGAATGTCCCTTACATTGGAGGTCAGTGAGAGGAATGTCCATTACATTAGGGGGCCGGTGGGAAGAATGCCACCCTTTAAGTGTTACTGAACCCACAACAGTAAAATCAGTCTGTATATGGAGTAAAGCATGCTTGATATATACTAACTGTGGAACCTAAAGGGTTAATCCTCTGCATTGTGTAAAAATGCTGTTTGATCCTGACTTCTCTAATCCTCCCCTTTTTTCCAGTGCCCCCCTCTTCTCTCCTGATAAAATGCAGGGTCCTGGGTGTAGTAACACTTTAATGGACATCGAAAAAGATCATCTGTATGATGCAACTGGCTCTGCCATGTGGGATTGGCATTGGAACTATGCAGGCACCATCAAATGTAGTACTGTTGGTCCTCATGTACACAGGGCATTTTTACAGCCACTTTAAGGGGCGTCAGGCATTTTTTTTTATACTGAAAGACCCCTCCATGTTGTCCTATGTGTCCATGCACACATAGACCTTTAGATGCTTTAAGTAGTAGTAGCGTTTACCAGCAGGACCAGTGGCCCAGGGCCAGTCCGTCCAGGAGTAGCAGCGGTTTGGCAGAAAAAACGTTTGATGCGTCTAAATGCGTGTGAACGCTAGGCGGGTTCAGCGTTTGAGCGTTCATTCATTTCAGTGGCCAGCATAAGTTATTATTTTTGCCAATTAAATTAATTAAAGCCCAAACACTTGAAGCCTGTAAACGCTTGTAAAAGCATTAGACACTTTGACAAGCGTCTGGTGTTTTTTCTGCCTCTTGCTACCAAGAGGAGGAGCATTTTTAAAATGTCCTGTGTGCCCAAAAAGGCAAAAGACAGTTCTCTCTCTACAGCTGATCTTGTCCACCATTACTGACTTACTGTGCCTCATTCTTCATGGTGTCTTTATGTGAAGGCAGCCATGTTTGCTGCCTTATTTCATAGTTGATAAAAGGTGAGGGAATCTGTAGGAGAAGCAAAACAGCACATATTTGCTGAATGAATGAATGAAGAAAAGCAGGGAGATCCTTGCATTGTAGGTCCTCAGTTACAGCTTCCTCTCCAGCAAAGAGAGCCATGAGCAAACCGGAGGTCTGGATAATATTGAACTCTTATTTTCTTTTGTAACTCCACCACCCTCATGCATTTTTCCTTTTTTTTTTTTTTTCTTCTGGCAATCCACAGCCCTATACCTGGAGAAGGCTACCAGCAAAGCACCAGCGACAGCTACCAAAATGCCACTTCAGGAAAATCCTTCTGGGAGACGTTCGGCAGCTCGGAGGAAATCAAGAAGCCAACCAAGTCGCCGAGCGGGGACAGCTGGACGTTCCCGGAGAACACGGCGGAGAGGAAGAGCTCGGATAGCTGGGAGGTGTGGGGCTCCGGGACCACCTCCAACAACAAGAACAGCAATAGCGACAGCTGGGAGAACTGGGACAGCCACTGGGAGGCCGAGGGGAAGAAAGGGGGCAAGAGCCAGGCGCCCTCTACCGATGATGGCTGGGATAGCGCCAACTGGTAGAAGGAGGGAGGGGAAACTTGATGGGGTGAAGTTGGGAACTCCAGTATCTTAACAGTCCAGGCCAGATATATTATACCGATCTTGTAGGATGCTTTCGGGACAGACATGGCGCCTCTTTTACTACGGCATTCGTATGACAGAGTCATTGTTGTTTGTACCTGCAAAGCATCTCTGGGATTAAAGAACTCCGATTAAAATTTATTTATAGCTAAAGTAGCCACATAACTTATTTTAGAATAATGAAAGATGCCTTTTACTGCCTTTTTGGGAACTGAAATTTAAAACCTGAACCATAGTCTAAACGGATCATGTTTTACACCCCTCCACTTACACAAATTGTAGGTGATACTATCAGCAGCTCCGGGGCTTCTTTGCGCCATTGACACCAAAATATTAGTTGCGTTGGGAGGTCACCTGCTTCCCTGTGCTTTACTCTCGCCATCATCAGTATGAGCCGAAGGATATCCCGGCGGCTGTGAGGTATGAGGGAGCATGTGACTCACTCCGTGTGACAGTGTTGGGCCAATCGGGAAGGATTATGCATTTCTGGAGGTCTGCATTAAAGTGAACCTGTTGCAAGGGCAAAGCACAGATTCATTGTAAAGGCAGCATCTTGGTTTAGGCCAGTGTTTCTCAACTCCAGTCCTCATGGACCCCCAACAGGTCATGTTTTCAGGATTTCCCTCAGATGAAACAGCTGTGGTAATTACTAAGGCAGTGAAACTGATCAAATCACCTGTGCAAAATAATGGAAATCCTGAAAACATGACCTGTTGGGGGTCCATGAGGACTGGAGTTGAGAAACACTGGTTTAGGCCAAGCTCCTGAATGTTACCCGTTACCAGTGGCCCTAGGAACTCCCGTTACGGCTGTCTGCCGGAGTGCGTCCGGTGCTGCTGATGGTTTAGACTAGGGTTTAGGCTTGCTTATGGGCATTCCTCCCCCCCCAGCATGGCACAGCTGGGCAGGTCTGATTCAGGAACAAAGAAATCTGTGCTGTGTAAGCTATGCATAATATGGGTGGGGGGGTTAGATAAGGAAGGAACATTTCTGAGGAAGTCAGGTCTGCTACCGTAGAATGGTAGCTACCTTACCATGGTAATCGGCAGGGTTTTAGTTATTTAAATTGCCCCCCCATTTTCAAACAGCCAACTAATTAGACCTGTAGATATCTGGCTGGGTCTGTTCGGGAAGGTTGGCGCCCCCCCAAGTGCTCCTTCCAGGAGTCCGATCATCTGTGGTGTGTGTGGTTGCACCTTGTACCTCCATCTCTTGCAGCATAGTATTTATAAAGGGGGGAGTGGCCAGACCTGCCTCTTCCTCTGCCCTTCCCCTCCTGTCTTGGTGTGGTCATGTGCAGGGAATGGCGCCTGCCCTCTATGCCATTAACAGGGTTCTAGTCTACGTGGCGTGGACATTGTGCTTTAATCTCCGGTGTGTAAGTGGCTTGGATGATTTCAGTCGTAGCGCCCTCATGGGATTTGATTCTGCCCTGCCTCCCCCATATACCTCAAAACTGCTCAGCTGCACGAAAATCTCCTTCACCAGATGCACCTATTGAACAGAATCCATCTCGTATTTTTATCAGATACACATATTGGTTCATTTTGGAAGCAATTTGTGATTTGGCACTTCTGTACCTGAACACTGCACAAGGCTTTTTTTTTTAATGGTGTTCGCATACGGATCTCCTGATCCCCCATGTAGCAGTTAAGTGAACATCAGACAGTGCAGTCAGCAGCTTTGCCGAACAGGATTCGGGGAAAAACAACACTAAGTACATACTGGGGTTGATTTCCTAAAGGCAAATAGACTGGATTCTGCAAGTCGTTCCGGAGCTTAGTAAATGAGAGGAAGCTCTGCTGACTTCCATCATCCAATCCATTTGTGTGCAAGCAAATTTTTTTTTTTTATTATTTTCCTTGCATGGATATTTTTTGCAAAGTGATGCTTCCCCTCATTTATTAAGCTCTGGGGCAACTGCACTTGCAAAGTTCACAGTCTGTTTGCCTTTAGTAAATCAATCCCACTGAGTTTGAATCTATCTTAGTAGCCTTGATAGATGGAAGTCGCTCTGGAGGAGTGGGCATTCCTAGGCAAGCCCATTCCTCCCACATGTGGTGCTGAACCTGCATGATTGAAAGAACCTGAAATTCAATGAATGGAAGGGTTGGGCCAGGTCCAGTTAGGCTGGGTAGGAAAGAGCTAGGTGATGCAGAAAGGTTGTTTTTAATGGCTTTAAATGATAAAAAGCAGTAGTTATTTCAGTTTTTAAGATTGCTTAAAGTGAGGCCATGCTAACAAGTCCAGAAGATCAGGCTCTATAAGATGGTGGGGCACACCTGGCACATCAGAACTTCGATGCCCAAAGTTGAAAGTTGGAGCCTAGGCACAGCCCTTCCTACAGTCCCGCCAGGTTGCTGCTATCTAGGAGCCTAATCTTGGCTTGGACCGAGGGTAACCCAGCAAAGATGCACTTAGAAGGGCACATCCCACTAACTTTTGGCTGTTTTATTTTTTCTCACGTTAGCATGGGTTCATTTTAAGTGGCAAAAAATGTATAGAAATTTCTGTTATAAGGCGATCTTTCCCCTGCTGCCCTTTTACGAATCAAACTTGTAAGGCCTCCTGCGACCGAAGAATACGAGGGCGCTTCTAAGTGCAGCCCAAAACAAATTCTGCTGCACTTAAAACCGCCCTCTTGGGTTAATATTTACTAAGCCTTCCTTCAGACCTTTTCCTTGTGACAGTGTGCGGTAAGACTCGTGTCCTAACGTGTTGACGTACGGCAGTATTTATGGCGCCGTTCATTTGGAATGGTACCCTACCTGTTCTGGAGCACACCACAGTGTGCGTGCTATGTGTCAAGGTACAAAATTAGGGTCATGTTGGGGTTTTCTTACCTATTGAGGTGTTAAACGAAGGGGCTGCCTAGTCACACACTGCAAAAGGGGGCCCTAAAATGCCCAACTGACTCCCACCCTAAGCCTTTAGCCGCTTTCATGGGCACATATCAGCTCAGCTGCGTTTGCTCCGGTCTGATGGCTGAAGGATAGGGTTAGAATTCATAGCTTTGTGTGGCATGTCGGCATATAATTCCAGTGTTATATAGATGCAGCCCCCATACTAGATATTTTATAGGACTGGTGGACAGTTGTTGGTTTTTTTTTTTTTTTTGTTTTTTTAATTGTGCTGTATAGCAAGCCGCTGTGTCGCCAAGCTTTTTAAATCATTGTGCTGCTGTGTTCTCTCTCTGACTGCACTGAATGTCAACTGCAGTGTAATCCAAGCTCTATGTATACAATAAGTGCAGTAATAGGAATTGTGAGGGGTGATACCCTACCCCAGGGTGGTGGTTGGGGGGGTGATACCCTACCCCAGGGTGGTGGTTGGGGGTTACCGTACCCTTGGGTGGTGGTTGGGGGGGGGGTGATACCCTACCCCAGGGTGGTGGTTGGGGGGGTGATACCCTACCCCAGGGTGGTGGTTGGGGGGGTGATACCCTACCCCAGGGTGGTGGTTGGGGGGGTGATACCCTACCCCAGGGTGGTGGTTGGGGGGGTGATACCCTACCCCAGGGTGGTGGTTGGGGGTTACCGTGCCCTTGGGTGGTGGTTGGGGGGGGGTGATACCCTACCCCAGGGTGGTGGTTGGGGGTTACCGTACCCTTGGGTGGTGGTTGGGGGTTACCGTACCCTTGGGTGGTGGTTGGGGCGGGTAATACCCTACTCTTGGGTGGTGGTTGGGGGGTGATACCCTACCCCAGGGTGGTGGTTGGGGGGTAATACCCTACCCCAGGGTGGTGGTTGGGGGGGGTGATACCCTACCCTTGGGTGGGGGGTGGTGATACCCTACCCTTGCTTGTGGGGGGGGGGTAATACCCTACTCTGAGATCTTCTACTAGTATCCTCCAAACACGTATAGAAACATTAATGGATCATATGTAGGAAAACGCATATTTGTCTTGAAGGACTCTGATAGAAGTTCTAGGAGCGGGATGGTACTGCAGTTGATCCTTTGCTGTCATTGAGAGAGATCTCTGATCATCGCTGGCTTATCTCACAGTGGGATCACCATTATGAAGAGTTTGGGTTCTATAGAGATGAATATTTTAGTAGCTGTGCGTGTGTCTTGTTTACAGTCAGTATATGTACTATATTTTCAGTGTTATAGAATTCTTTATTTTACTGTAGATCTGAAGGTGATCTACAAATCCCAGCATGCTCAATAAAGATCAGCCAGCATGAATCAGTTGTGGGTGATCAGCAGCTGGTGTGGTAGCGCCATTTTCTGGCCATAGCTATATAGCCTGTGCTTAGGTTAGGCAAGGTCCTCCCCCAAGGAGAAGTTTACCGTATATGGAGACTGGTAGGAGGGGCTTGAACTTTTATTGCACAGCCCAAAGAGGTTGGGCAAGATCCTCCCCCATTTCCTCCCCCACGGAGCAGTTTACCATATATGGAAAATCTGGTAAGCAGGGCTTGACCTGCATTGCACAGCTTAAAGAAGTTAGGCAGGGTCATTTCCCCCCATTCCCGCCCCCAAGGAGCAGTTTACCATATATGGAGAATCTGGTAATAGGGGCTTGACCTGTATTGCACAGCCTAAAGAGTTTAGGCAGGGTCCTCCCCCTTTCCCACCTCCAAGGAGCAGTTTACCATATATTGAAAATCTGGTAGTAGGGGCTTGACTTGTATTGCACAGCCTAAAGAGGTTAGGCAGGCCCCCCATTCCGACCCCCCAGGAGCAATTCTCCATATATTTACAATCTGGTAGTAGGGGCTTGACTTGTATTGCACAGCCTAAAGAGGTTAGGCAGGCCCCCCAATTCCGACCCCCCAGGAGCAATTCTCCATATATTTAGAATCTGGTAGTAGGGGCTTGACCTGTATTGCACAGCCTAAAGAAGTTGGGCAGGGTCCTTCCCTATTCCCAAGAAGCAGTTTACCATATATGGAGAATCTGGTAGTAGGGGCTTGACCTGTATTGCACAGCCTAAAGAGGTTAGGCAGGCCCCCCCCCCATTCCAACCCCCCAGGAGCAATTTACCATATATGGAGAATTTTGTAGTAGGGGCTTGACCTGTATTGCCCAGCCTAAAGAGGTTAGGCAGGCCCCCCCCATTCCATCCCTCCCTCCAGGGAAATGTGCCATATATGGAGAATTTTGTAGTAGGGACTTGACCTGTATTGCCCAGCCTAAAGAGGTTAGGCAGGGTCCTCCCACATTCCCACCCCCAAGGATCAGTTTACCATTTATGGAGAATCTGATAGGAGGAGGAGCTTGACCTATGTTGCCCAGGCTAAATCAGAGTTAGGCTGTAATGGACACGGCAGGAGACGAGATCTTGTCTCTTATCTAGAGATGTAAGAAGCTTAGAACATTCCAGAAATTTTAGGTCAGCCCAATCCTGACAAATATATAAAGAAGTATTAGGATATTAGGTACTCTTCACCACCTTGCCCCCAGCTGTATACACATATGTGGTGGCACCGTGGTGGGTTTTAATACTGTTCTGTACTGGGAGCACGCTCACTCGGCACCCCCAGCACTGTTACCGAGCTGTCCTCAATAATTGGGAGCTGGTAGGACAGGATGATGATGATCATGTGATGGCCACTCACATGATCGGGGACCTGCCCTGCCTATCAGTCTCCAGCATAAAGAACCCCTTAGAGGACCAGCAGGATCTGGCAGTGAGGGGTTATGGTAGAATTTCATGTTCTGGATCTGATTGCATTCCTGAGTTGGCTCCATGTATACCTCCTTCACTGTTGAGATGGAGGCTCTGTCAGCAATATTTCTCCCTGTCCTGGAAGGGGTTAACTTGTACTGGTGGGTCTGGGTTAGGGTGACTGAATCTGAAGCTGCCCCCCCCCCCCCACCTTACAATCTGATTGTACATTCTACTAATAACTACAGATCAAATCGAATCATTTGCTTGAATTGACGATCGGGCAGCTCATTGCCATTGAACTCTACAGCCAGCCACACACTTCACAATCATTTTTTTTTACATGGCTTTGGTGGTCATTTCATTTTTGCAGCAATCTGTCTAAGCGGATTGAAATGTGTGGGACTATCTTTAGGGCAAAGGCCGATAATCTGAAAATGACCTAGTCCCTCCCCTGTGCTGATAGACTCAGCTTCACCATAGATCCTAGTGCAGGTTGCCATGCTGCTGATACATAAGCAGGGGGACACTGTCACCATAGATCCCAGTGCAGGTTGCCATGCTGCTGATACATAAGCAGGGGGACACTGTCACCATAGATCCCAGTGCAGGTTGCTCTGCTGCTGATACACAAGCTGGGGGACAGTGTCACCATAGATCCCAGTGCAGGTTGCCATGCTGCTGATACATAAGCAGGGGGACACTGTCACCATAGATCCCAGTGCAGGTTGCTCTGCTGCTGATACACAAGCAGGGGGACGATGTCACAGTAGATCCCAGTGCAGGTTGCTCTGCTGCTGATACACAAGCAGGGGGACGATGTCACAGTAGATCCCAGTACATATAGTCCTGTTGCTGATACATGAACAAGGGGGACAGTGTCACCTTAGATCCCAGTGCATGTTGCTTTGCTGCAGACACACAAGCAGGGGGACAGTGTCACCATAGATCCCAGTGCAGGTTGCTCTGCTGCTGATACATGAGCGGGGGGGACAGTGTCATCTTAGATCTCAGTACATATAGCTCTACTGCTGATACACGAGCAGGGGGACAGTGTCACATTAGATCCCAGTACATATAGCCCAGATGCTGATACACGAGCAGGGGGTCAATGTCACATTAGATCCCAGTACATATAGCTCTACTGCTGATACATGAGCAGGGGGCAGTGTGACACATTAGATCCCAGTACATATAGCCCTTGCTGATACATGAGCAGGGGGGCAATGTCACCTTAAATCCCAGTACATATAGCCCTGCTGCTGATACACGAGCAGGGGGACGGTGTCACCTTAGATCCTAGTACATATAGCCCTGCTGCTGATACACGAGCAGGGGGACAGTGTCACCTTAGATCCCAGTACATATAGCCCTGCTGCTGATACACGAGCAGGGGGACGGTGTCACCTTAGATCCTAGTACATATAGCCCTGCTGCTGATACACGAGCAGGGGTACAATGTCACAATAGATCCTAGTACATATAGCCCAGCTGCTGATACACGATTAGGGGGACAGTGTCACAATAGATCCTAGTACATATAGCCCTGCACCTGATACACGAGCAGGGGGGGCAATGTCACAATAGATCCCAGTACATATAGCCCAGATGCTGATACACGAGCAGGGGGTACAATGTCACATTAGATCCCAGTACATATAGCCCTGCTGCTGATACACGAGCAGGGGTACAATGTCACATTAGATCCCAGTACATATAGCCCAGCTGCTGATACACGAGCAGGGGTACAATGTCACATTAGATCCCAGTTCATATAGCCCTGCTGCTGATACATGAGCAGGGGGGCAATGTCACATTAGATCCTAGTACATAAAGCCCAGCTGCTGATACACGAGCAGGGGTACAATGTCACAATAGATCCTAGTACATATAGCCCAGCTGCTGATACACGAGCAGGGGGGGCAATGTCACATTAGATCCCAGTACATATAGCCCTGCACCTGATACACAAAGACTCGAAGGTTCTCCTGCAGCGCTCAAGTCCTGGCTTGGACAACCCCTTTGGGACCTTCCCTGCAGAGTAAGATCTGCTTGTTCGTTTGTAGATTTTCTTCCTTCTGGAAGGAGAACAAATACTAAAATGTCACCAATCTGTTTCCTAATCTGTGGCATTCTGGCTGATGAGCCTCAGTCAGCAAACTGACCTTGAATACTGACATCTGCTGCCAAGTGTTGGTCAGTACTATAGAATATGTGTGTCACCTCCTCTGTTACCTTCTATTATAGAGGGCACATTTGGCAGCAGAACATACAATCTAATTTCCCTACAATAGTCACTTTATTTACTATGATTGTCAGCGCCATCTAATGGCCATAATGCAATATTCTCCTGAACTACCTCAATTGAGGACAGTACTGCATTACATCCACTAGATGGAGGTAGTGTTAATCAGAATCAATCATATTGATTGATTCTGATTATCACTACCTCCATCTAGTGGCTGTAGATACTAATAGGAGATGACAGCTGAGTAAATGCTCGGGACATTCGTACAGGGCCAATGTTGACTGGCTTTTGCTTCAGACAGTGTTTTGCATACCCATACAAGTCTATGGAGGTCAGATGCCCCTGATGTCATCCATGCAAGCCCAAAGTCCGTCCACACAGGACAAGATGCTGACTCAGATCGTGAATCTGGTGCATTCCAAGCCCCCCGAGCTGTATTATTCCAAGTCAATGAGCCCAGGGATGAACATGACATGGGCAGCAGCTCCTAGAACACATCTCCTTTACACCCTAATCTACTAAGCACACGCCTGCTGACATGCTATGGTCCATTGGGTTGCCTGTTCAATAACCCATCATTGTTTTTTGGATTAGGGGGAACACCAGGAAGACGCACTCCATGCAGATTATACCCCCCCCCCCCAGAGGGAACTGGCACCATGACCCCGGTGCTGTAAAAGCAATTCTAATGGCTTTCCCACTAAATTTAAAACCAATGCTGGACTTTTCAGCTCGGGGAGTAGTCACAGCAGCTTAGAAGGTCACTGCCCTCAAAAATTCTGCCTCCACCCTGAAGGAACCTCGCATATCAGGTGTCATGCTTTATTTGATTGCTGTGTGAAAGGCATGTGCTTAGAAAAAAAAACAGATTGTAAAGTGTGTGGTCGGCCTTCTCCCTGTTCATATTGGTTGCTGCATAGCTATTCTCCTCTACTGAGCCTTAGAAGACCCCCAAACAGCTAAAACCGGATGGTTGGAAGTACCAAAAAACTACCCTTGCAGTGAGCCCCTCCCAGCACTACAAGGGTTAAATGCTTGTAAATGTTAAGGGACGAGGAATGAATGGTAACCATACATTCAGCTCAGTGCACAGGGAAGGGGGGGGACCACCAGTAGATTTGTGCCACAGTTCTAAATGCCTGTTCACGCAGTTTGTGGCCATCAATGGCAAGTGGTGATTATCAGTGGCCAGTGGTGACTATCAATGGCCAGCAGCTATTGTCAATGGTCAGTAGCAGCTATGAGTGGCCAGTGTTGACTATAAATGGCCAGCCAGCAGCAGCTATCAGAGGCCAGCAGTGACTATCAATGGCCAGCAGCAGCTATCAGAGGCCAGTGGTGATTGTCAATGGCCAGCAGCAGCAATGAGTGGCCAGTGGTGATTATCAATGGCCAGCAGCAGCTATCAGAGGCCAGCAGTGACTATCAATAGCCAGCAGCAGCTATCAGAGGCCAGTGGTGACTATTAATGGCCAGCAGTGACTATCAGAGGCCAGTGGTGATTGTCAGTGGCCAGTAGCAACTATGAGTGGCCAGTGGTTATTATCATTGGCCAGCAGCAGCTATGAATGGCCAGTGGTGATTGTCAATAGCCAGCAGCAGCTATCAGAGGCCAGTGGTGATTGTCAATGGCCGGCAGCAGCAGCTATGAGTGGCCAGTGGTGATTATCAATGGCCAGCAGCAGCTATGAGTGGCCAGTGGTGACTATCAATGGCCAGCAGTGACTATCAATGGCCAGCAGCAGCCATCAGTGGCCAGCAGTGATTATCAATGGCCAGCAGCAGCCATCAGTGGCCAGCAGTGATTATCAATGGCCAGCAGCAGCTATTAGTGGCCAGCGGTGACTATCAATGGCCAGCAGCAGCTATCCATGGCTAGTGACACCTATCAATGGCCAGCAGCAGCTATCTGTGGCTAGCAGCTCCGCTCTTCACATGTCACTGCTCATCTTAGTGAATTGAGTCTCCGACCAACCCTGGATGCCACCAGTGTGCTTCCAGGGAGTTGTAGGTGCAACTATTTTGCCAGTTTGTATGTGCCCATAGCACAGAAAGTTTAGCTGCCTCTGAACAGCAAACAATGTGCCTGGGTGAATGCAGCCTGGGGCTCTCCTATGCCTCAGCTTGTAGGCTGTCCCTCCCTGTCCACATGGACAATGCCTCAAGGGCTGTTGGCCCTGCATTGTACTTGATGACGTCATTGTGCAAGCATGGGCCAGAGGATGGAGGATGCTTGTCAGAGAGGAGCAAGGTTAGTATAACACATTATTCCTCATGAGCATTTAACCCTCGCTGTATGAGGGAGGGGATGGGCACTGCAAGGGAAATTTTTTTGTAATTCCTGGTGCTGGGCGTAAAAGTACAAAGATGGAATTTACAACAAATTTTGGTTGGAGTAGGGGAGGGCTAAAACCCATGTCAGGTTTTGTAGACACAACAGGAAGTTGGAGAAAATCCTCTCTAAAGCAGGCCATACATGGTTCGAATTCCGAACGCTTTTTCGTCCGAAAATCGAAACCTCGTTCATTCTGTAATCCGACTGTGCCACCAATGATTTTGAAAATCAGTAATTTTTCACAAATTTTCTAGTGTAGGGAGGAACCACGAAAATCAGCCGATGCCATTGCCCCACTAACAGAGCGAAAATCGGCCGATTATTCTTAGGTCCGATTTTTGTACGAAAATCGTTCGGAATTCGAACCATGTATGGCCTGCATAAGGCTAGGTTCACATATGTGCTGGTGGTCCGGCTGCGGATCTGCGCAAAAGTCCATGCAGCTGCACCACCCGCACAGAGGAATGTGGACCCGCGGGCGGGTGCCATTAGTTCTAATGGCACGCCACCCGCAATGGAAAACACAACTGTATTGCGAACCTCAGTTCCCGTGCGGAATACGATTTCCAAAGAAGTGCAGGGACTTCTTCCCTTTCGTGACTAAACGAATGGGCTCTCGTGCCTGCGCAAATCGCAGCCCACACATATGTGAACCAGGCCTTAACAAGGGGGATCTTCCTGCCGCCCGCACTGGAAAACGCAACCGTACTGGGAACCGAGGTTGCGTTTTCAGAAGATGTACAGGGACTTCTTCAATACGGGGCACGAGAGTCCATTCAAATGAATGGGTTCTCGTGCCCCGCATGGGCGCATAGATGTGAACCGGGGCTTAAGGGCTCTTTCACACCATAATGGATCGAAAAACACGTACATTAAAACGCATTCTTTTTAACACATCGTGTTTTGTTTTACTGCGTTTTATGTACAGGCCACATCAAGGGTCAAAATACTAACTTCTTTGTTTTTTATTATTATTATTATTATTATGATAGATGTGTTGCACAAATAAATTGTAGCATGTTTGTATTTCCCTTGATGCACAGAGCATGTCGTTGATCATTGTACCTGGTGTGAAAGTGCTCTCCGTTGTCACTAGGTGTCCCCATTAGAAGATTTTCCTCTCTTCCTGTTTTGGAAACAACATAAAATGTTGCCTTTCCCTTCACTTTCTGTATTGGTGATCACAGTCAGCAGGACCAACAGAGAGGGCTGAACAAGGACACATCTATCCTACCTCCATCCACAGCCACGAAGAAATGGCTATAACTACACCTGTTTATAAGTCCTCATGCACATGGGACGTTTTTACAGCGGCTGTTTTTGGCGGGTTTTTTTTTCTACAGCCAGTAAACCCCCCCCAGCATGTGATACTATGTGTCCATACACACATAGACTGGAATCAATGTTTCTTTGGCTGAAAAAAAACCCCCAAAACTAGTGAGTTTCTTGAGTTTTTCAGCTGTAAAAACACTCAACGCTGAAATATGTGGCGAAATGCGTTTAAAATGCCGCAAACTGGCGTTTTTGGATGTTTTTTTGACCAAAAGTAATTTGTTTGGGTATAAAAAAAAGCTAAAAAAGACAAATGAGGGAAAACACTGCGAATGTCAGAAGCATTCGTGCAAATGGATTGAAATGTCCTGTATTATCGGCCTGTCATCAGCTCCATCTACTGGCCAAAATGTGGTATAACTTTCTGAAATGCCTCAATGAGAAATCTACTGCATTTTGGTCACTAGAGGGAGCTGGTGAAAAGGAACAAATATTTTTTAGAAAAGACGTTTTGTTCCGTTTTCTGCTTCTGACATTCGTTCAGCGAATGTAGTATATGTGTCCATGCACACAGAGACTGTAATCAATGTTTTTTGGCTGGAAAAAAACCCCAAAACTAGTGTTTTTTTTTTTAGTTTTTCAGCTGTAAAAACACTCTTAACGCTAAAATATGTGGCGAAACGCGTTAAAATGCCACAAACTGGCGTCTTTGGATGTTTTTTTGACCAAAAGTAATTTTTTTGGGGTATAAAAAAAAGCTAAAAAACAAAAACGAGGGAAAACACTGCTAATCGCGGGGAGAAAAACAAATGCTGAAAAACTCACATTTTTAACATGACTTTACACATCTAACGTTACCAGCGTTATCAACGTCCCGTGAGCATGAAGGCTAAATGTCAGAAGCATTCATGCAAATGGAACAAAATGTCCTGTATTAACAGCCTGTGTCATCAGCTCCATCTACTGGCCAAAATGTGGTATAACTTTCTGAAATGCCTCAATGAGAAAACTACTGCATTTTGGTCACTAGAGGGAGCTGGTGAACAGGAAGGAATATTTTTTTTTAGAAAAGACATTTAGTTCCGTTTTCTGCTTCTGACATTCGTTCAGCGAATGTATTATCCATAGACTCCTTTTAATGCAAACATTGGCTGAGCCTTTTTTTTTTTCTTTTTCCTGGCTGTTGTGCTCATCCAGAATTTTCAGTGCTTTTGTTTCTGAAACACTGATAGTTTAGATTGCAGGTACACCAATGAGCACCCTGAATCGTTTGGCGTGTTTGTGGGGGTGTTATTTGAATTCTCTGGTTGGCGATGAGTCGCATTGCAGCCAGTGATTAGGGGCGAGCAAAAGGGCGACCTGTGTGAGAAGTAGAGCCTGCCTTTGTATTGGGTCTTGGTCAGGGAGATGCACATTGTTACTGTGAACGCACGTAGAATGGGGGGGGGGGGGTCGCTGGCAGTCTGAATACGTGTATCCCCCTCCCCCCCTTTTCTCTGGTGCCTGCGTCTGTGTGTATGGAGTGCTGTATATCTGTGTCCATCGCCATATTCCTTGTGATCGCTCTGCCCCCCCATAGGCAGAGCTTCTGTTTTCCAAGAAGAATTATGTGGATAATAAATGAAATATGACCAGCCGCGTCTCCTGTCTTTATTTATTTGCGGTTTCGGCGCTGCGCTACGCAGGCATCACATGGGGCCTAGGAGGCACAGATCAACCTTTATATATTGGGGCCCATTCACACTGGTGCATCATTCCCCATTGACACCATTCACCGGTCCTTTTGTGAATAGAGCTCCAACGCCTTGGAGAGTAGAGCCCAACGCACCACAACGCACATGCCGTGCTTTGCCGAAAAAGGGTCATGCACCTCCTTTCATCTGTTGCGTGGCGTTGGCAGTCAGCTCATAATAAAGTGTTACTGAACCCACAACAGTACAATCAGTCTGTATATGCAGTAAAGCATGCTTGTTATACTCACTGTGGAACCTAAGGGGTTAATCCTCTGCAGGCTATTTGATCCTGACTTCTCTGCTCCTTCTCTTGTTCAAATGTCCACGTCTCCTGTTAAGACAGACTGAACCATAGCCATTCTGCACATGCTCAGTTTAGTGTGTATAGCTAGAGAGGTTTGTTTTTTTTTTTTCTCTTGGGAGAGTGCAGGTGATCAGCACTGTCCAGATGGGTCCTGCATCCTCCTAGAGCAAAATGAAAACAAGCTTTAACCAGTGCTGTGCTGGACACTGATAGAAGTCACAAGACTGCTCTATACTGCTGATGAGAAAAGGTATTTAGCAGTTTATATTTGCTAAAATAATTGCATTTCCATGTTGTGTGTACTGTGGGAGATCGGATATAGTGAATGCAGGGTCGGGAAGGAGCGGATATAGTGAATGCAGGGTCTGGGGAGACCGGATATAGTGAATGCAGGGTCCGGGGAGACCGGGTATAGTGAATGCAGGGTCCGGGGAGACCAGATATAGTGAATGCAGGGTCCGGGCAGACCGGATATAGTGAATGCAGGGTCTGGGGAGAGCGGATATAGTGAATGTAGGGCCCGGGGAGAGCGGATATAGTGAATGCGGGGTCCGGGGAGAGCAGATATAGTGAATGCAGGGTCCGGGCAGACCAGATATAGTGAATGCAGGGTCGGGGAAGAGCGGATATAGTGAATGTAGGGCCCGGGGAGAGCGGATATAGTGAATGCGGGGTCCGGGGAGACCGGATATAGTGAATGCGGGGTCCGGGGAGACCGGATATAGTGAATGCGGGGTCCGGGGAGACCGGATATAGTGAATGCGGGGTCCGGGTAGAGCGGGTATAGTGAATGCGGGGTCCGGGTAGAGCGGGTATAGTGAATGCGGGGTCCGGGGAGAGCGGGTATAGTGAATGCGGGGTCCGGGGAGAGCGGGTATAGTGAATGCGGGGTCCGGGGAGAGCGGATATAGTGAATGCGGGGTCCGGGGAGAGCGGATATAGTGAATGCGGGGTCTGGGGAGACTGGGTATAGTGAATGCAGGGTCTGGGGAGAGCGGCTATAGTGAATGCGGGGTCCTGGGAGACTGGATATAGTGAATGCGGGGTCCGGGGAGAGCGGATATAGTGAATGCGGGGTCCGGGGAGAGCGGATAAAGTGAATGCGGGGTCCGGGGAGAGCGGATATAGTGAATGCGAGGTCGGGGGAGAGCGGATATAGTGAATGCAGGGTCCGGGGAGACCGGATATAGTGAATGCGAGGTCGGGGGAGAGCGGATATAGTGAATGCAGGGTCCGGGGAGAGCGGATATTGTGAATGCAGGGTCCAGGGAGACCAGATATAGTGAATGCAGGGTCCGGGGAGAGCGGATATTGTGAATGCAGGGTCCGGGGAGAGCGGATATTGTGAATGGATATATATATATATTTTAAAGAAAAAAATCACACAAAAAATAAAGAATATTTTAAGTGTGAATCAAAATAAATTAAGAATAAAAAGTACTTCAAAAAATCAAGTTCAATCAATAAAGTGTTCATTCAGTAAACCCTCCTTTGGATAACGAAAAATATGTGCATCTGTCATCAAGTCCCGTGCAGAAATTCTCCATCATCTAAGCAATGTTACGGTCTAACTACACTTTTGGTCCCATATGGACTCAGAAGATCAGCTTGCTGAATGAAGACTCCAAAGTAAGCTCCCTCCTGAAAGGCGTCTTTGTATCAGCCGTACTCCTCATTAAATAGAACTCCACATAGTGCTTTATCCTTTTATTCATCAATTAAAACATGAAATGCACTCCACTCACGTTCCGGAGGTCTATTTTGCACCAGGTATGATGAAGATCCTGTGATGTTCTGATTAAACACTAGATGGCAGTATCATCTCAGCAGCAGAGTCCTGTACATGCTCAAAACCAACACCATCCGTAATGTAATGCAAGGCAAAGCAGTGGCCACCTAATGAATGCTGTAATGTCGTTTCAAGAGCCATTTGTAGAGTACTACAAGCCGCTATCCCGATGAATGGCAACAATGTGACGTCATCCGCACACTCCTCCCCGACGCGTTTCATCACTAGTCATGTGACTTTATCAAGGGGATACGATTGGCCTGTCCGACAATCAATTTATATAGTAAACCGGCGCCATTTTGTTGTGGACCTGCCTAGCACATGCTGAAAAAGTCGATCAGCACTATATATATATATATATATATAAACACACAGAATTTCTTGTAATATATATGTATTTCTTCACTTTGTTTTTTTGGTTATATAATGGTTTTTACCACTGTTTCATGTAGCGCAGAATTTTTTCACTTCACATTTTGATGGCAAATAGCACATTAACCTCTTCATGCCGGCCACATGCAAATGTGCGGCCTCCCCGCGTCTGGGCCTTGACGCCGAGCGGGCGCACATTTGCGTGCAATTAACAAAAACGTGCTGAGAGCGCGCGTCCTGCGCACTCCCAGCACACATGTCCGGTACTCGCGGAAAGGTCCCGATCTCCTCTTTCGATTGGAACCTTTCCCGATCATGTGACCGCTGTGACGCCGAATCACGGCGGTCACGTGACCTTAAAATCCCGGCTTCTGAAACCCTTAAAGGGCCGGGAGGCGCCAGCGCCAAGGGGTTAAAGTGGTTGTAAACCCTTCCGTATAGCCAGCGAAGGGTCTGGTGATACACAGGAGGAAACAAATTCCTCTACATAGGTTGTACCTGTTTATCAGCAGTCCTCTCTTTTCTACATCCATTCAAAATCCAGAATTTATACAGCTTGTCTGAGCTTTCAGAAAGCAGGGGGAGGCGAGCAGAAGTTGCACTCTGCAGAGCTTCAGTGAGAGCTGATTGGAGGGAAGGGACACACCTCCCTTTCACATAGCAGACAGGAACAGAGCTGAGGCTGTCAATCACAGGTTGCATGCTGGAGGTCCCCCCCATCGCCCCTTTTTTCTTGGTGTCAGGAAAACGTATCAAAAGTGACTTTGAGGAACAAGGCAGCAGACAGAAATGGCACTTGGTGCTCTGGATTGAGACAAGTACACACTATAGAAGGATATACTTTGTTCATATTTCAAGTGAGCCCATGCTTCCACCACACATCAGTGTAACAGGTTCTCTTTATCAGCTGCCTTGCTCATCTTCCTTTTGCTCCTCGCTGCTCCATTCAACTGCCTAGAGCCTCGAAATTTACAATGGTGGGTTTCACAGATTTGGGTGAACTGTCCCCTTCAAGCCATATGCCATCCCAAGCTTTACATACAGAGTTGGACCTCTGTCCAGATTTTATTGCTCGTGTGGTTGAGGCAGAAAGAGCTCCATACATCTCAAGAGTCCAAGGGATTTCATTGCTTTCAAAAATAATAGGATAACAGCAACAATGCGTTTTGGGGTCAGAAGATCCCCCTTGTTAAGGCCTGTTTCACATATGTGCGGGCCGCGATTTGCGCAGGCACGAGAGTCCATTCGTTCAATCACTCAGGGAAGAAGTCCCAGCACTGCTTTGGAAATCGTAGTCCGCACGGGAACTGAGGTTCCCAGTACTGTTGTGATTACCAGTGCGGACGGCGTGCCATTAGAATTAATGTCACCCGCCCATAGGTCCCACATTCCTCTGTGCAGGTATTGCGAATGCAGGTATTTGGGGGGTCCTGCAGCGGCACCACCCGCACAGATGTGAACCAAGTAAAGGCTGTAACAGTGGGGGAGATTTACTAAGACCAGAAAGTGCAAAATCTGGTGCAGCTCTGCATAATCACCTTCCAGGTTTTAGTGCCCGGTCATACTGCGAAACTGAAATCGCATCTAATGAATGTGAATGTCAGCGTCTTAACATGTGCGATTTGCTGCAGCGCGATATCTAAAGTAGTTCTGACATGACTTTTTCTGCAGTTTTGTTGCGATCCGTTAACATCCGTTTTTTTTGAACGGAAGAAAACCCTAAGGGTCCCTTACATTCCGTTTTTTACAAAACATTACGTTTTTTTTCTTCAGTTCAGTCACATTTTTACAGAGAAAAAATGGATGAGTTTACATCCATTTTTTCATCCGTATACATCCGTTTTTTTTCATCTGTTTTTTTCATCTGTTTTTTTATCCGTTTACATCCGTTTTTCATCCATTTTTCTTCCGTTTACATCCCTTTTTCATCAGTTTAGATCCATTTACATCCGTGTTTTTCATCAGTTTTCATCCATTTATTTCATGTTTTTTCATCCATTTTTCATCCATTCACATCCGTTTTTCATCTATTTACATTGGTTTACATCCCTTTTTCATCCGTTTAGATCCGTTTACATCTGTGTTTTTCATCTGTTTTTTCTTCTGTTTACATCTGTTTATTTAATCTGTTTTTTCATCCATTTTTCATCCGTTCACATCTGTTTTTCATCTATTTACATTGGTTTACATCCCTTTTTCATCTGCTTAGATCCGTTTACATCTGTGTTTTTCATTTGTTTTTTCTTCCATTTACATCCATTTATTTCATCTGTTTTTTCATCTGTTTACATCCGTTTTTCATCTATTTACATTGGTTTACATCCCTTTTTCATCTGTTTAGATCCATTTACATCCGTGTTTTTATCTGTTTTTTTTTCAGTTTATATCCGTTTATTTCATCTGTTTTTTCATCCATTTTTCATCCGTTTACATCCGTTTTTCATCTATTTACATTGGTTTACATCCCTTTTTCATCTGTTTAGATCCGTTTACATCTGTGTTTTTCATCTGTTTTTTCATCCATTTTTCATCTGTTTACATCAGTTTTTCATCTATTTACATTATTTTACATCCTTTTTCATCCCTTTACATCCATTTTTTTCACCTCTTTTTTCATCCGTTTATATATCAGTTTTTCATCTATTTACATTGGTTTACATCCCTCTTTCATCCATTTAGATCCGTTTCCATCCGTGTTTTTCATCTGTTCTTTGAAAAACCGTGACTGCACTGATGGAAAAAAACTGAACGCCTGTGGGAAAGGACCCTAATAGAATAAGCTGAAGTAAGAAGCTGATTGGCTCCCATGCACAGCTGCACCAGATTTTACACTCTCCAGTTTTAGTAAATCTCCCCCCACTGTGTCCAATGGGCTGGGCAGTAACTACTCTTCCGCTGACACAGGCATGACCACTCACAGAAAAAACACCTGATTTAGATTGCCATTCCTAGGAGCTTTCTTCCCGAATCCATTTACAGTCCTGATGAAGCCGGATCTTCTGGCTTCCGAAACGCGTTGGTGGATCCCATTTACCTATTGTCATTTGTGAATGACTCTTGAAATGTTTAGCGCTCCATGCACATGGACTTCTCAAATTGAGTGACCCCCTACCCCTGGGTCCCCCCAAATCCCTGGCTATCCTATCATTTCCACTAGATCAGCAACTGGGCGATTCCAAGCCTTGTCCCCTGTAGGAGATCAAAACGTTCTGAGCATGTAAACCAAAAGGGCTCGTTGACACGTGTGCGTTGCAGTTAAAGCACGCAGTCTACCCCCACGCACTTGCTCTAGGTGCCGATCATTGCAATGCCATTTGTCGGGACTGGAACCCTCAGACTAGGTTCACACCTACGCAAGTTGTGTTTGTGTCATTTCTGCATTGCGTTTTGTGTTTTTGCACCTGCGTTTTTGATGCGT
Organism: Staurois parvus; assembly: GCF_062004578.1. Classification (NCBI taxonomy): domain Eukaryota; kingdom Metazoa; phylum Chordata; class Amphibia; order Anura; family Ranidae; genus Staurois; species Staurois parvus. Next base: position 401,487 of record NW_028319552.1, read on the forward strand.
TTTTGTTTTTTCAAAAAAAACAACAAAAAAGAACAAAAAAAATGCAACGTTTTGCATTAAAAAAGTCCCCGACCCTTTCCAAAAAACGCACTGGGTGAAAACACGTAGATGTGAACGTGTCCCATAGGAAATGGACTGTACTGCGTTTCTGCAAAACGCTGCAGAAAACGCTTAGGTGTGAACCTGGGGTAAGGCTGGCCATACATCTTCTTTTTTTTTTTTTAGAAAGATCTAAGAAAAAAACTCTATGTCCATGCCAGGGGCGGACTGACAACTCATGGGGCCCCCGGGCAATAGGGGATCATGGGGCCCCTGTGTCCTTGCCCAAACTCAAAAAAGCCTATGAAAAAAGGTACCAGGGGCATCTCATGTGGCCCCCTACTGACCCCGGGCCCTCGGGCAGTGCCCGATTTTCCAAATGGTCAGCCCACCCCTGGTCAGAACATTTTATTACCTCTACTCTCCATATACATGTACAAAGGTTGGAATTTTAGCCCCCGTGTGTCACTACTAACTGAAAAGTTGACCTATATGCTATACCATTGTCTTCTTTAGGTCTCTTTCAGACACGCTTCAGTGCTTACTGCCCTCTGAAAAGTAAACAATGGTGGATTGCTCTTCAGCAGGGGCGGACTGACAACTCATGGGGCCCCCGGGCAATAGAGGATCATGGGGCCCCTGTGTCCTTGCCCAAACTCAAAAAAGCCTATGAAAAAGGTACCAGGGGCATCTCATGGGGCCCCCTACTGACCCCGGGCCTTGGGCAGTGCCTGAGTTTCCAAATGGTCAGTCCGCCCCTGCTCTTCAGGAGTGACGTCATCCCATACTGTCCAATCAGGAGTCCCTCATGGGCTCTGGACTGTAGGATTTCAGGTAAGTATTCCTAACTTTACTTCCAATTTAAGCACCCATTCATGGGGGTGCTGGCCTCCAATGATGGCTTCATGGTGTTCCTCATGGAGACAACTGTATAATGTGCATCAAATCAACCATTCGTAGTCTCCATGGGAAGCCTATGTGATGGGGTGACAACACAGGAGTGCCATTGCAAGAGAGGGACAAAGCGTTGTCACCCTATAACAGGAAGTGCAAGGATCTTCATGGCAGGACCACCAAGGATTATTTTAGTGAAAGCTGAAGATTTGAAAATGACTTCTGACATGACATGAACATGTTAAAGATAATGTTCTTGATTGGGATTCCATTGGATCCCAGCTTCAGCTGGTGCACACAGGTCTCTGGGGGGGGGGAGCTAATTTTGGGAGGGGAGTGGATCAGTTGATAGGAGCAACTAGAAGAAGGTGGAGTGTTGCTAGTTGTTGGTGGAGCAACTAGAAGGAGGTGGAGTGTTACTAATGGCTGGTGCAGGCTTGCTTGGGGAAGCTGAGTTGGAGTTGGGAGAGATGGATTCGCTAGGGATGGAGTTGCTGAGCCCTAGTATGGAGAAAAAAGCGGAGAACTTCCGGAAGGAGGCAGAGGTTGTCCTGGCTGGAGAGCAGCTCAGGTGAGGGCAGGAGTGTGGGACTGAGCTTCTCTGTGTCTTCCTTTTATATGTGTGGACTGTTTGTTTCATTAGTTCAGTGCATATATATGTGTGTATGTTAAAAAAAAATAATTTTTATATATATATATATATATACACACACAAAGAAACCTGGTTAAGTTTTCTGAATCTGCTACCAATGAAAAAATGGATTGTTGGACCCTCCCTTTTTTTTTTTTTTTTTTTTTTTTTTTTTTTGAGCAAATTTAGGGCTTTGATCCATTTAAAAAAATTGATGCGGATATAAATTGATCTGCTTTTTCCATAGAACTTGTTGATGGAAGATAAATGGCCCACATGTGTGATGAGGGCCATACTGAGTTTATTAGTCTTCTTATTTCACATGTATGTATGGACAGCTCTGCCCGTGTGGAACTTGTGTCCAGCAGGCCCTATAACACAGTCCATGTGGTGGGTTGGATCTGCTTGGGGTCTATATCTCTATGTGGTGGACAGTGTCAGAAAACCCCAAGCAGATCCACCCTATGTGGTGGGGTGGATCTATGAAGGCTCTATAATGCTGTCCATGTGTTGGTGAGGATTTGTGGAGGTCTTAGACCATTGTTCATATTTTAGTGGGGATCTGAAGAGTGATCTTTGTGGGATTGCTCTTAAGAGGGCATTAAACAGATTGATGAGGATGGTTTTTTCTTTTTACCCCTTAAACCTGCACTAGTGTGACACATCCTTGTGGATTGCATGTAACTGCTGGATGGTTGTGGAGCACCCCTATTCAATTATATTTGTTATGTTCGGTGGGTGGTAATGATGACCCTAAGGGAAAGTTTGGGGTGGTTTTTTTTTTTTTTTTTTTTTGCAGCGTAAAGCATTGGCCTCGGCATATGTACTCCATCTGCTGCCTCTGCACTGAGTGGTTGGGGTTTGATTCAAAAACACAACTCAAACTTGTGTTTATTGCCCATAAGTGTATATGGGGGGCCTAAAATTGTCTCGAAGGTCCTATAATACTGTCCATGTGTTGGTGGGGAACTGTGGAGGCCCGGTGGCGCTTGTCCGCGTGCTGGTGGGGAACTGTGGTGGCGCTTGTCCGCGTGCTGGTGGGGAACTGTGGTGGCGCTTGTCCGCGTGCTGGTGGGGAACTGTGGTGGCGCTTGTCCGCGTGCTGGTGGGGAACTGTGGTGGCCCTGTAGCGCTGTCTGTGTGCTGGTGGGGATCTGTGTAGTTTTAACTAGGGCTCTTGTGTATTGTAGGCTGCGTCTGCACAATTCAAAACAGATACGAGACAGATGCCGGAACACGTTCACATACCCAAGCACCTTTATCGCAAATGATCTTATCGATTGGCTTATCGCGTTCAGGGACGCTCCGGACAGAGTTACTGCCATCCGTATAATGCAGAAGTTCATGGACGCCAACATCATTCATCACGGTGGGTCTTCTGCTTTAGTTTATAAAGCCAAAACCTTGAATTGTTGGTAAGCTCTGATTTAGAACACTGCAGACTATGTTCTTCTAACCCCTCCATTCGACTTCAAGAGCAAGTCAGTCCAGTCCTAAGAGAAGCAGATACTACTTTAAAGGACTCAGCAGTGGATTTTTCTGGTGAGGTGGGCCCAGATCAGGCCAAAGGTTTCTCCAATGTCTGCTACATGTGTCCTGCCTGCAGACCTAACTCCAGCCAAAACTAATTTTAGTTTTGAATAGATTGGAGGAGAGTTGATGTTTTGTTTTTACTTGTTTTTGGCTGTAGCCCTGTTTGGGGAGCCTCTCCCTCCTTGACACCCATAAAAGAGATACTGAGTGGTCATTGCTGGGACAGGAAGACACAGACCCTTCCTCGCTCTACTAAAAAATTTTTGTCCCATTGGAAGATTGTGGGTTTTTTTTTTTTTTTTTTTCTCCCCCCATGACATCCTTGATTGTATAATCAACTTTAGATTTACCACCTCCTGTTAAATAAGGACCTGCATAAACTAGCCCAGCCATTCTCAACCAGGCATCCAAGGAAGCCTAGGGTTCCTCTGGAGCTTACAAGGGCTTCTGTTGGCTTTAGCTGATTAAGGGCTCATTTTATGGTGCCTGCATAGCTATAGGGCCAATGCTGCATGACCAAGCCATCAGTGTGACACCACCAGGGGCGGACTAACCATTTGGAAACTCTGGCACTGCCCGAGGGCCCGGGGTCAGTAGGAGGCCCCATGAGATGCCCCTGGTACATTTTTCATAGGCTTTTTTGAGTTTGGGCAAGGACACAGGGGGCCCCATGATCCCCTATTTCCCGGGGGTCCCATGAGTTGTCAGTCCACCCCTGGACACCACTCATCTTATGGCTGCCTGTAAGGGTGGTAACCTACCATAAACTATACCCCATATCCCTTGGTGCTTCAAAACCTCTCCAGAGCCTCTATAGAAGTCTGACAAAGCTCACTAGCAGTACCTGCAGATTTTGATGTTTTATATTGAGGTATAGGATCCCAGCATGCACTGGGAACAGGGGCGGACTGACCGGGCACTGCCTGAGGGCCCAGGGCCAGTAGGGGGCCCCATGAGATGCCCTTAGTATCTTTCCTAGACTTTTTTGGGTGAGGACATGAACCCCATGATCCCCTATTGCCCGGGGGCCTCATGAGTTAGTCCACCCCTGATTCGGAAACCAGTAAGCAATCAGGAAAGACATCCTCAGTCACTACCTGTTCCTGTGTATATATTCTGGGACTCATCTGGCGAGTGGGGTCTGGAGTGGAGAAAGTAGCAGTTGGCACAATTGGTGTGCAACATGGGAATGCTATACAAGAAGGGCAGCTGAGGGTGGAGTGGCAGAGGATCAGCTGAGCTGAGGGACCGGAGCAGGAGAAACTAGCAATGTCACATGTGGCGTTCAGCATGTGAGCAGGGACTAGGGAGGAGGATCGGCAAACTGGCGGATCAGCAGAGCTAGGGGTTGCTAGTGTGTTGATCAGCAGAGCTGGGGGTTGCTACTGAGTAGGGAGGAGATCTGAGTAGGGATACTACTGAGTTGGGGTTCTACTGGGCCCCTTTTCACACACATTTTGCCAAGCTTCAAGAAAGCATGTTGAAGTGGTAGGTGCTTTAATGTGCATTTAAGTCAAAGCAAGTGTAAATGAGTTAAGGTTGCAGTCTTCCTATTGACCATGAACACCAATGTTAGAAGTGTGTGGGGGTTTTTTTTTTTTCTCCCCATTGGACATTGTTTTTTAGCTTGGGTTCCCCAAGGCTTCAATTTTAGGGGATCCTCTGCGGTAAAACATTGTGTGACAGGCTGAACTAGCCAGTAAGGCAGATGTTTGTACTACCTTGATGGTCGGTCTAATCTATACAATTGGGTTGTATGGTGGAGTCAGCCTGAGCTTCCTGTCTTATCAGATTTATATTTCTGGTTGGCTGGCTGCCATTCCTGCCTTGCGTGCTTTGCCCTGTCGGGTTTTTTTTTTTTTTTTGTTCGTTCATGTAGCTTTCACTTCTTCCTGACAGTCTGTGACCAATACTCCACCTTTAAAGATGCCAAATTGTTGTACCGCTTCCGAAATGATGACGGCACTTTGATGCCTACCACAGAGATGAGGATTATGACCCGAGGCCAGCGGATCTACGAGATGTGAGTGCCTAACTAAAAAAGGGAAACTTCATGTAAAACTCTTTCCTTCACTGGGGGAGGAGCTAATGTGAGATCTTGGGGGGTCAACAGTGTCTCTGCCTCCATCTCAATGACGGTGCTCCTTGTGCAGAGCTGAAAGTCCCTTGGTGTAGAGCTTCTTTCTATGATGTATAAAAGCTCAGCTTGAGGATTTTTTAATAAAAGGGTCCCCCTTGCTTCTGTAGTACCTCTTCTCTGCCACAAGATGCCCTCTAGTTTTCCAGGTGGAAAGATGCTCCGCCTCTGGATGGAAGCTTGGATCCCAAGTTGGGCTTTTAATACTGGAGTAAGGAAGGGTTAGAGCGCTTGTCGGGGTCACTGCTGTCTGCAGTAGTCTGTGGTTTGGTGAGCGTTGTCATTCTTCATGTAGGAGACTAAATATTGTCACCAGGAAGAATCCGTTCTTGTGTGCCAGAAGGGCTCCAAATTTCTCGTCTCCCAGATGTTGACTGGTCAATCAAGGCCATCGAGGTGGCCATGATTCTGCTTTCCTGTGATAGCTGATGTGCAGCTGGGGTGGCGGCTACTAGTCGCTAGCATGGGGTATTCTTGGTGCTAAACCGCCCCCTTCTTTCAGAACCATGGATGGCTGTCTAATGTTCAAACCCCCTCATGGGGGGGAGTTGAGAGAACCAGGGATCTCACAGGAAAGATTGTGTGCAGGGGGGAGGAATCTGTATTTCTAGTCTGGCTGGTCAACTGATGCCTATTGGGGGGGCGCAGTGGAGGATGACAAAGGGTGCCTCTTTCCTCTGGAGTGGGGGGAGGGATTTGGGAGGCAAGGGTGCCTCTTCCCTCTGGAGTGGGGGAGGAATGCAAAAGGGTCCCTCCTGGAGGGAGGATGGGTAGGAAGGGTAACACACTGTTAAGTTCCCCTGGAGAGCCAAAAGTTACCCCACCACTCACTATTGTCTTACTATTGCCCCTGCTTTCCCCAGGTTGATGAGCCAGGAGGATTGTATTCTTAAGGTTCGGGAAGAAGGCTCAAAGCGGTACAGAAGGACGTTTATTGGCTCCCAACTGTTGGATTGTTTGCAAAATTTTAACATGGTGGCTAAGAGAAGTGCTGGATTAGAGCAGTGCCGTGGCATGGTGGAACTAGGGATCATTCAGCCTGGTACGTTCCAGTATTCAAGTCTGCAATTCAAGCTGGCCACACATGGTGCTATCTCAATGTACAATCGTCTGTAGACTTACTGCTCACTCTAGTGCACAGTCCTACCTGATTAAATGTAAAGTGACTGTTCTATTAGTATAGACTTTAATCAGGGGTGGACTGACCATTTGGAAACTCAGGCACTGCCTGGGGGTCAGTATGGGGCCCCATGAGATGCCCCTGGTACCTTTTTCATAGGCTTTTTTGAGTTTGGGCAAGGACACGGGCCCCATGATCCCCTATTGCTGGGGGGGGCCCCATGAGTTGTCAGTCCACCCCTGACTATAATGTAAGGGGATTAAGAATCCAGAATAATACTGGGGTACATGTGCTCCCTCTGTTGGTAGGTCTTGAGGTCAGGTGTCAAGATCTTTGGTCACATGGTTTCCGCTAAAGGATATTGTGGGAGCTGACTAAGCTTTTTTTTTTTTTTTTTTTTTTTTTTTTTTTTTTTTTTTTTTTTTTCCCCCCTACCCCTCTATAACGGCACATTATTTCTCTGGTATCGGGCAGACAATGAAAGTTGGTTGGCTGGCTGTCATAGGTGACCACATTTGACAGTTCTTTGATTAGAAGATGTCTGCTTGCACTTATTGAATCATGGATTTCTTTTTCTGCAGTGAATGGTCACTATCACTTCTCAGACTCTGATCGAGTGTTCCAGTTTGGTATTAATTTCCGCCGCCGCAGGAAACTGATCGAGGTCCTGGAAGAGTCCCATCCATGGCTGGAACCAATGCAGGAATCTCCGGATAGCCCCTTCTGTCTGCGGAAACTTGGGGCCGAGCTCCCGCATGGCAGCTTTGTGTGTGGTAAGAACAGTTGGGTTTTTTTCCTGTGATCTTTGTTGGTAACAGAAGAATCGCACCCTGTAAGCAATAGATCGCTGCTTGTCTAATGTTTGGCTATACTTCATTTTTACCATTGGGTGGCAACAGAGCTCCAGCTTTTGTACTTGCCTTTGTACTGGTTTTTAATCTTTTTTTTTTTTTTTTTTTTTTTTTTTTTTTTTTTTTCTTCCATGAGTGTATTTGTAGCTAATACCACTGCAGAACATAACTTCAATTTCATCTCTTATTTTTCTAATTCATATGCCTCTGCTAGCAATTGAGTATCTCACTGCTAGCAACCCTCTCTAACCCAATGCTAGGAAAGCATGGACTCCATTGGACCTCTGAAGGTATGCTGGCACCAAGCTGTCAGTAGCAAATCCTTTACGTCCTGTAAGCTGAGGTTGGGCCTCCATAGATTGGGTTTTTTTTTTCCCTCTGCTTTCCACAAAACTTCAGGGACATGATCTGCTACCTAATATACCCTGTTGGCTTTCAGATGCATTGTAACCGTTAGTCATGTTCTGTTCTGTGTGACTGGTATATGTAATGCCCTCTTGCTTAGTTTGGTAGGCTTTTTGTTAGCCAGAAGCTGGGTAGCAATCTGCAATGAGTTGGTCTGAGAGTGAAGTAGTGAGTTCACCTCAGGACAGGCTGGGAGGCTCTACAGGTCAAGGCTTCTGAAGCCCTTCCACCTTTCCAGAAACCAGGGAACCTTCTCGAAGAGGGTAGGAGGCCCAGATCTGCAGGTCTAAGGGAACATGGCCAATCCCCAGGCAGGAGGCAGAGCATGGTGACTAAGGGCAAACCTTAAATGTGCCGGAGCCCGAGCAGCAGGGGAGTCAGGTGGAAGTTGGAGTGTGGAGCCTACCTACCGGCAGGCTGCTGGAAAGAATCTCCAATGCCTAAGGCCTCTTATGGAGGACATCTTGTGCAGAAGGCAAGGTGTAAGGCCTGAGAGCAGCCACCAACCCATCAGACTCCAAGTACTACTTAATTGAAAGATCTAGGCATCTCTTGCCCAAGAATACCCTCGGTGCAGCTGGGTGAAGAGGTATCATCTGGGGTTCGAGATACACAAAGTGGACATTGATTCTCCTATCCAGGTTCTTAACCACTCAAACTAAAAACCAGCTCAAGGACTGACTGCAAGTGTGAAATGCATTATGCCTGGGTGTGCAGAGCTGGGGGGGGGGGCAAATAAAATCCAGCAGGCCTCTAGAGGGTAGCACTACATGTATACACGTTTATTTAATTTTTCATAATTCTGTTTTTTGGATTCCAGCGGGTGATCCACACCCTGTGCCTGTGACTCCGCCTTCCTCAAGAAGGAGAGGCTCCTCCAGTTTGGGGACAGGGTTTGCTCAGTACTCCCCCAGTAGACCAGTCGTCTCTCTCCCTTCAGGTGAGAATTGTAGCTTGCACTGTAAAGTTTTTGAAACTTGAGGCATCCACTGATTTCTTGAGCCCCTACATCCAACAGAACATTGTGGAATAGATTTCAAACTGGCTAATCTATGGACACTATGGAGGGGGGTAAGACAGTACTACTGTACACCAGAAAATGTATAGCTTGCTGGAGACAGATCCAGAGATTACCCAGCATATATAAATCTACAGTCCCATCATTCCCAAATACTTGTCAATCCTGCCACTGTTGCAGTTCCCATCTTTCTTATTTGAGGACCAACAAAACTTTGCCAACTTTGCAGTATTTTTGGCTCACTGAGTGAATAAAGCTACGAAAACGTGACCCATGAAGCATGATGGTTCTGTAATAAAGCAGTGGCAGGTAACTGGGTGTGACCCAACTGCTTAAACACAATGGGGTTTATTTACTAAAGCTGGAGAGTCCAAAATCAGACTCCCTTCTGCATAGAAACCAATCGGCTTCTAACCTCAGCTTGTTCAATGAAGCTTTGGCAATGAAACCTGGAAGCTGATTGGTTTCTATGCAGAAGTGAGTCTGATTTTGGACTCTCCAGCTTTAGTAAATAAACCCCAATGTGTCAAGTGAGGGTATGGTGCTTGGTAGGGGTTAATGGATCATAAGACTGGCTAACAAGGATTAAAAAAAGAAATTGCTGTAAATCAGCCCATGTGCCTTGGGTTCAGGTTTAGGATATGCATTGTATGACACGTGTTCTCTGATCCATGTCTAGTGCTAAAGAAGAAGGTGACAGAGGCAGAGCTGACGGCACCAGGAGCACCATACATTAAGAAGACGCTGAGTGTAAGCGGCTAGGTTTTGTATGTTGTCTTTATGTAGACTTGTGAATATACTGATTATCATCGTTTTGTAAATATGAATTTGTGGGTTTTTTTTTTTTTTTTTTTTCCTTTTTACCGTAGATCACTGGTGATGCTGTTGGCTGGGGTTTTATAGCTCGTGGAAGAGGTCCATGCCATGTCCAGGCAGTTGATCCTGCCGGACCAGCCGCTGCTGCTGGTGTGAAGGTACCATATGCATTTTCTGTTCACATGTCTATCTGCAAATGTATATTCAAGTGTATGATGGTGGCCCCTGGTGATTGGGTTGGTGTATGAGGGTGGCGTCTAATCAGGTTGCTGTATGACTACGTTTGTGTATGCTGATGACCGCCCCCCCGGTTCTGGTTGGTGTATGATGGTGCCCTCTGGATTGGGGTGGTACCCAGTTGATGTATACCTGTTGTTTTTAATGACTCCTCGATGTATGCTGAGGGCCTGTCCCCCTTCCCCCGTTATGTGATGGTGTCCACTGATGCTGTCCTGGTTGGTATGTAATGATCTCCATTATTCAGATACGCCAGTTTCTCCAAACTGTTAATGGGACCAGCTGTCTTGACATGGCATACCAGCAGATCTACAACAGGATCGTGGGTGGTCCAAAGACTCTCATCCTTGAGGTTTTGGAGTCCACCGAGTGACTTGAACGTTTCTCCTGGCTAATATCTCTTCACAATGCATTTTTTTTTTTTTTTTTTTTTTTTTTTTTTTTTTTGAATGTTCTGTTTATTTCAGCTGCAATTAATCAAATTAAAGTTCCTCCTTTTTTCACATAATGTGGTTGTCCGTGTGGATTTTGTGTGTGTGTGTGGGGGGGGGTTTGGGTTTTTTTCTCTCCCCCCTCTGGTCAGTTTAGAGCAGCCATTCTCTACCAGGTTTCTGTAGAAACCTATAAAGGTTGGTAAGGGTTCCTGTGGCTGGCTTATCTCCCATCTTATGGTGCCGGCATATTTCTGGGTGTAAAACCATTTTGGCAGAGCCAGTGGCATGAAAGCCATGCACTTTTTAGCCATCTGAGGGAATGTACTTTTGACCACAATGGGAGTGTATTCTTAACGACCAATGTAAGGGGCATTTTCCTCGCTGGCCAAAAACACACTTGGCTTTAGTTTGTGTTCTTGGGACCTGAATTTTGTTTCTCTGGTGTAAAAAGGCTGGTGTAGACACTGATTTCCTAGCTGTTATAGGAAGCCGGGCAGCCATAGGGCTGAAGCTATGAGCAATTGTTTAGTGGGGCCCCCCCCCCCCCCTTCCCTGAAAATAACTAAGCCAGTCACATGGTTGCCACTTTCCAGGTGATGGAATTGCCTGGAAAGTGTTTGTTTGGGTGTGGTGGTTGTGTCCTTGTTTTTTGGTGTGGGGGTTTTTTGTGTTCTAATTTTCAGAGGTAAAGCTGAATGTCAAATTGTGCTATGAAAGCGTCGCTCAACCCAAAATGGGTTGTGGAACACCATTGTTTTTAGATGGTGCTTGGAGCTTCAGGATTGTAGTTCCTGACTGTTCTTGCTTTCCTCCCAAGGTAATCGCATTCCTCTTGCTCCAATCTGTTGGGTGTAGTAGAGGGATTTAGAATGCTCTTTGTTAACCAAGTCAGCTGGTTGGTCAAGGAATCTAGTCTCCACTGGAGTACTTGAGACAACATTGTGTGAAAAAAGTATAGCGAGCGCTACAGGTACAAGAGCACAAGCAGCTAGAACACCAAAAAGGCAACCAATCCTCCTTGCAATAGTCAATAATAAAAGAAAAATAGGTGCAGCGCTAAAAGCAAAATAAAATATTTCTCTGTAGGATAAATATATAAATATCAGTGGTCAAACAGATATACCACAAGGTGAATAGTGCATTGAGTCTATAAAGGGTGCTGAGAGCACGTACAAAGTTCTCATCCCAGGGTGATGGTAGTAAAAGGTAGAGGGAATCCTGGGAAACAGAGTGCGCACTCACCAGAAGTGCGTTAAAATAACGCATGTAAGGAAGTAGCTGCTGCAAGATCTCTCCAGCATCAGGGATCTGGTCAGGTCGCACTGCGTCCTATCCACTGTCTCACCGCAAGAAGAGGTGGCCAAGTAGCATCCGAACGTGTGAGCGTCAGGGAACTCCTTGGTCCAAAGAAGTGCTGTGGGAGATGGTGCTCTCATAGAGAGCCCAATGAAGGACGCCACATGGTGTAATATTGTTTGACTTGCGTTTAATAGTCAAAAAAAGGGGGGTAAACAAAAAAGTACTGACCATAAGTAGTAGGCCACATATAGTGGCTAGATGTCCATAAGCTGTAGCCCCCCTGACGCGTTTCGTGCGATGCACGTCCTCAGAGGGTCAGGGCTTAGGACTGAGGACGTCCCTCTGAGGACGTGCATCGCACGAAACGCGTCAGGGGGGGGCTACAGCTTATGGACATCTAGCCACTATATGTGGCCTACTACTTATGGTCAGTACTTTTTTGTTTACCCCCCTTTTTTTGACTATTAAACGCAAGTCAAACAATATTACACCATGTGGCGTCCTTCATTGGGCTCTCTATGAGAGCACCATCTCCCACAGCACTTCTTTGGACCAAGGAGTTCCCTGACGCTCACACGTTCGGATGCTACTTGGCCACCTCTTCTTGCGGTGAGACAGTGGATAGGACGCAGTGCGACCTGACCAGATCCCTGATGCTGGAGAGATCTTGCAGCAGCTACTTCCTTACATGCGTTATTTTAACGCACTTCTGGTGAGTGCGCACTCTGTTTTCCAGGATTCCCTCTACCTTTTACTACCATCACCCTGGGATGAGAACTTTGTACGTGCTCTCAGCACCCTTTATAGACTCAATGCCCTATTCACCTTGTGGTATATCTGTTTGACCACTGATATTTATATATTTATCCTACAGAGAAATATTTTATTTTGCTTTTAGCGCTGCACCTATTTTTCTTTTATACTTGAGACAACATTGCTTTAGTTGAATAAACCGAATACCATTTTATAAAATGAGCTTTTGTTCCAGGTATCTCAGACTACAGAATGCATCCTTTGTTTGCAGCCCTCATTTTTGGTTGGGCTCAGCCCCAAACTGAAAGTTGATCAAGCCAGAGGTTGCTGAAAATTTTAAATTGTTTGTTTGAAGCCCTAAAAAAGGGTAAGCCCATCTCTTGAAACATGTTGGCTGTATCTGACTTTCTTCAATAAATATAAAGTTTGGGGTCAGTTTCTGGGGTTTCTTTAGCACACTAGGTGCTTCCATCCCCATTCCCACAACTAGATGTTCTAATGAGAGATTCCTCCATTGTGAACAGAGGCAGAACCCTGGAACTTGAGTTCTGTCTAAGTAGAACTTCCACATCTGGTTCACTTCCTCCAAGGAGAACAGTCTGTTTAGGGATTAAAATGGTTATCTTAACTGGTCCGGTGCTATGACACCTTTACCAGTCCCTTCTAACCTCTGCTACCCCCCATCATATTCCTAACACTTCCTGTCCAATGCCATTTCACCATAGATGCAGTGCAATGGGGGAGTACTGTCACCAAACTATGTATTGGCACTAATTAGGTGCAATGGCTGCATTCCTTTTTTTTTTTTTTTTTTCGCCTCGCAATTCTACCACTAAGCTTCCCTTTTTTTTTTTTTTTTTTTTTTTTTTTTAAAAACTCGTGCTACCAACATGTAAAGGGGTATTTGATACAGCCCACACAAGATCAGCATTCTTGAAGACCAGTTTAATGTCTTAATGCCTAAGTTTGAACTTTTTCCCTCCAACTCATGCACTCCAGCAGTGTTGCCCCAAAACAAAAAATGGACATGTTGCGCTTTGCACAGTTCACGCCAATGCACCATTATAGCATATAAGAGAAGGGACCCCTTTACAAGACATATGGCGTGTTATGTGCACAATGAGCATTGTGTGAGATTGAGCTCTTTTCTTCCCATTCAATGGATGCAACAGGAAATGTGAAGGAATTTATCCAAAGTGTTGGGCATTTTTCTCTTTTCTGGAACAAATGTCCCACATTGAAGATTTTCCCCTCCTAGTCCTGATCTTGATGGCAACTCAAGATTTTTAGTTTTTTCAATGTACTCACTTGCCTCTTTATTAGGTATACCTGTTCAATTGCCTGATA